>NW_028277667.1:1500000-1800000 GCF_059751315.1 Micrasema longulum
TACAGAATTTCATTTAAAATGTGGACTTTCTTTGTATGGCAAGCATACAGTTTTTCTTTTAAATATGGACTTTACTTTATTTGTTCAGTACACAAAATATTACATTTTTGCTTTCAATGTACAATAAGTAGATATTATTTTAAGTAGCATCAAGCTGTTACAACATATTGTGAGATAAGAGCTATTTTTTGCATGTTTCTTATTTTTTCAATTTTGCTGAATTTTATAAAGAGACAAATGATATTATTTAACCATTTTGTAATATTTTCTTCTTTAGATGCTGTCTCCTCTGCAGTGGTTGGCGATCATTATAGCTATTGCCGCCTTGTTGGTTGCAGCCCTTAGCGGTGATTTGGTACTTGTTCCGCACTGCTACCTCAGATTTCGGACCCAGGAAACCCTTCGACGATCCCGTCCTCTTTTTCCCTTTTACCATTAATTGTAGAAACTTATTTTTCTCCTCTCGTTACATGACCAAGTATTGTATCTTTCTAGTTTTTATACAGCCAAGTAACTCTAGATCCAGGACTTGAGTTTTGACAGCTGTAATTGTCAGTTGGTGTAGCGTTTAGCTCCAGTAATTTTGCCATATTAGTGTGTTTTTGAGATTGTTTTTAAAGTTTTTTAATGATTGCTGGTAAAGGAGTACTTCCCAGATAAGCCAAATCCATCTTTATTTTATTATTTTGATCTTAATTTCAGTTTGCAAATTTCATACTACTGAAATTTTCAGTTTCAGTAGTAAATTGCAACAATAATTTCTTTTGTTTTTTTTCTATTTTTAAATAATTTAGTTTTGTGAGAATATGGAGAGGTTAAAAACGCGATGTAAGAAACCTCCCGATATCCCTTCTACATCTTGATCTAACGCTTCATTATCCTCTTCCCCAATTTTACCAAATAAAATAAGAAAACCGTGCAAAAATGATTCTGTCAAAAATGCCATATGTATCAACTGTTCAGGAAATCGATTAGCCACAAACAGAATCTGTTTAGAATACCTAAGACAAAATATCATCAAAAAGAACATGACCGAGCAAAATATTTCTTATCGTGGAGCTGCTAAATCCACATTTAGCAAGGGAAAATCATACGCTGATGTTGCAAAGTCTCCCTCTTCTTCACAATCCAGCAATACCCGACAACAACTTTATCATCCACAATCTTCGTCATATAATAAGACAGTTTTTAAAGAATCCGCTCCAAGGTCATTGTTTCTTCCTAACATTAGTAAAACAACTGTCGATAAATTAAAGTCCTATTAATTTTTACCATACACAAATTCTCCCGGTGGTTGTGCTCTTCAGACCGGTAATAAAGAGGCCGGTTTTGTAACATCTGATCATTTATCACATCTACTATCACAATTAATCGTACTTATTACTTCAATTATTGAAACCCCCCATCGAAAACCGTACAACGCTGCCAAAACCATTTCCAATTCAACTCTCCAAAATCACGATGCCTCACAAAACTCCAATCTCATCTAATATTATAATCTCTCCTTCTCTACCTTCCTACTCTCATCTTAACGAGATGGAGTCAAAATTATCTATTTTACAGTGGAATTGCCGCAGCGCTATTTCGAATAAGACAGACTTATGCTACCTTTTAAAATAATGTAAAATAGATATGGCTGCTTATCTGAAACCTGGTTCAAGCCAGTATACAACTTTGTCATTCCAGGTTATATTTGCCTGCGCGATGACCGACCCGATGGTAGAGGAACAGCCCTTCTCATTAAAAGCCATCTTCCTTTTTCTTTTTGAATTTTTTTTTGAATTTATGTAGTAGAGCCGTCAGCGTCATTCATAAGAAATACATGTTATATGGTAAATTAAACTACGTTTGTTTACAATTTCGTTGAACGCTATAAAAATAACTTCTATAATATCTAGGTATCAACTATATAATATATTAAATACATTTATAATTTAAAATTAATAACCCGCCCGTTAATGTTAGTAATGGGAAAACTAATTAGTGTTGTGCTATTTTATTGAGTAATTTAATCTCAGTGATTCATTTAATTTCACGGTGATTATTTTATTTATTTGAATTAATCCGTTAAATTCAATAAATTTGAAAGTTATTCATCATCATCATCATGGGCACTGAAAGAAAATTGAGGCTTATAAATGGACGGAAGGCGCAATGTTTTCAACGAATCCAAACAATATACGATCTGACATTACAATTATCTGAAGAACAGCGACTGAACCGACCGTGTGCACATGTGATTTCTCATATTTTCACTGCGATCGCAAAAAGATATTTTGCCATCAATAAGTATTAAATCTACTGTGTGTATAATTCGTCAAGTGCCCCTCCTTCCTTCCTGACAGCAATGTTGGATCAGATCCTGACTGCTCCTGAGGTGCCAGAACCCAGAAAAAGGTAGGAATAGCAATCATTGTATTTAGGGTTCTGTAGTAAAGTGAACAAAGGATAACGCATCCAACGAATCAGCAATTTTCGAGCGTGCATTGCTAACGGGCAAGTGGCGCGACCATTTTTTGGCATAAATTTAATATAAAAAAGGTTTTTTTTATATTTCTCTACTAAAAATAATAAGCTTCTGTCCGTGTTTCATTTTTTTTATTTTCCAGATATAAAGCAAAAAATTTACCTTCACCACCTACATGTGGCCACGAAACTAAAATTTCATGTCATTTTTTCCAAAATGTCTGATAAAATAATACAAGATAACTGGCTTCTTAAGTTTTGCAGGCCAATAGCTGTATCAAGGAAAAGGCCAGTAAATAGTACAAAGAGAGATAAAGACTTTCAAACCAAATATTATGTAAGAAAGGCCAACAAAAATGTATGTCAAAAAACTTTTCTACGCATTTTAGGGATTAAAAAATATAGAATAGAAAAAATAACAAAACAACATTTTGTAAGTGGAGTCTTTTACCGAAAAAAGGGGCAGTGATCGCTGTAGTCACAAATTTTCCGATAAAGTAAATAATGTCGAAGCATTTATTAGTACCTTTCAAGTAACTGAAAGACACTTTTGCAGAGGCTACAAAAGGAAGGCAATACTTACCGGCAGAATTGAGTAGTAATAAGATGAGTTCTGAAGAGTTAAAAGTTAACTTTTCTTAAATAATAAATGTTCGCCAAAATTTTCGGATATTGCCAGTAACATTATTTTCTCTGATGTTATAATCAAAGTAGGTAACCCCCAAATGTATTTATCAAAGTCAGCAAAATCCAAAGTAGCACAAGGATTGCAAATGTAGCACAAGGATTGATTGCCTCGGAGAATTCATGTAATATAAAAAATGCCAAGTCCACGGCAAAATTAATTCATTTAATTTATAAATGATGGAGAGCTGTGAATGTAAAGACTCCTTTTGAGGGTGTTCGTCTATGGGATAACTGAAGTAATCCTTTAACTGTGGATGGTGAAAACTTTAAATTTTAAGAATTGTTTTTATATTGGTTGGACAATTGGGAAACTGCTCAGTACCGCGATTGCATATGTTTTTCGATGTGCTTAAAAAGTCTCGAAGCATTTGAGCGATCACGATGAATGTTATTAACTTATCTCGGTCACATGGCCAAACACGGATACAATTCATTAGAAGTTCTGGTTACATTATTTTTCCTCATCCACATACCATTATGAGAATTTGTTCTATTACAAGTCTAATAATAGAACAATGAAGTCAACATTTTCTCTCACATACACAACAAAAATATATCTTTGATAATAGATGAAATCCACATAAAACCCTATTTAGATTATAAAGGGGGTAATATTGCAGGTTCAGCTTTCAATACTGAGAATTTAGCTCATTCTGCCTTTGCTTTCATGATTCGGAGCCTTTTATCACCATTTAAAGAAGTTGCACACATATTGCCGGTAATAACTATAAATGCTGTGCAGTTGCACAAATTTGTAAAATCTGCAGTAGTTAGACTAGAGAAAATAGGCTTCAATGTTTTGTGTATCGTAACTGATAACAATCCTATAAATAAACCTAGTACGTCACAGTTCAAAACTCCCCAAGGTTTCAGTATTGTTTATAAAAATCTTGTCCATCCACACAAGCGGTGTTTGGAGGGGAGGGGCGCCATTTGCTCAATACTTTGTTCAAAACCATGTGAACTTAAATTTCCCAATGTTATGAAACAGAACAAAAAAATTTGGACATTTTGTAACAGTCGGTCTTTTATTCCATTTTCAAACCCATGCGTCAGCCGCGCGCCACCCTGTTTTATATAAAATTCAAACTGATAGCTTAGAATATAGATTCGGACGATATAGAACGTTAGCAGGTAGTCAGTATTTAATATCATTACAACAGCTATGAGGTTGAAAGTGAACTTCGACAACAAATTTATCTTCCAAAATTAACTCTTAATGCATCAAACTATGGATCAGTAGCTGTAGAGTTCGATGATAACTACTCATTTGAAAACATTTTTAGTAAAAATCTAGAAAAGAACCTAAATATTTTCAATTTAAAATGTTCAGAATTAGATTTATAGAAATTCTGTCAGATTTAACAAACATTTCAGGATATTGAGCACGAGCAGCTAATTGAAATGTGAGAACTGTTTCGATAATAATGTTTAAGATAACGAATTAGAAAGTCACGGTAATGTTTGGCTCAATAGAACCTTAGATTGGGGTGGTTTGTTATATCCGCACCCTGATATTTTAATTATTTAATAAGAAATTGACAATATTTTTTTTTACCAATTTTTAATCATTTCACTAAAAATATTTTTATATTTTTACAAACAATATTATGTAATCTGTTAATATGATTTAAAAACAGCATGTTAAAATTATTTTATGTGTTAATAAAAAAAAAACGAAAATAGAATTTTGAATTTGCATAAAATAACATTAAATAATTTTCCTCTAAATGTTGGGAAACTTTATTTATACGGTATCACTTTTTTTTCTATGGCATCACTAAAAACAACTGTCATATGGATCGCGGTTTTTTGAACCATCTTTTTTTATAAGTTTAAATATTTATACTGTTATGTTTTAAACATCGCAATTTAATAAAACTTTATTGTTTCTAAACGTTTGTCAACTGTGTATCATGATTTGTACAAGTCAATATGACTTTTTTATTCAAATGAAAACTAAGACTGACCCTAAAGGAAGACACTTAAACAGAAAGGTCCATTACATTGCACCTGCATTGAATTTAGATTAAGACAATAATTTATCCTTTATTAGTTGTTTACCTATTTTTATTCTTTATTCGCGTGGCAGACGCCAGTGGCGCGCGGGTCGCGGCATCATTACCACGACGTAATTTTGGCATTTTCGACACATCAAATGAATTTTTAAGCGTAAAACCGGGGTTATGAAAAATATGAAAAAACGTTAATGAGGAATTCCACTGTTTTCTAATAATTTTTTTTCTATTAGCGTACTATTTAACTAAGCAAGAATATTTTTTTTTTAAATTTGTGCGTTATTTATAAAGATATGATTTTTTAAAGTTACATTTATCAAATACCGCGCCAAATGACTGTAATCAGTGTGTCACTTTTCAGTAGTGACGTCGTGAAACGGTTAGCGTTCTTACATTCACTGACCTGACAAGAATCTATGGAATATTGCTTTGATTACTTCATTTAGTTGATCGTAATTTCCTCATTTCTCTATGTTATGGTTGTTTTTACGAACGTTTCGATTAAGAAAAACCTAGAAAGTTGACATAATCTCTGGTTGAAATGTCAAATTATACAAATTATACTCTTTTTTTCCTGTGGTCAAAACGTTCCTTACAAGGTGCGGGGGGCTTTAAAGCGGAAACCGGAAATACTACACGTAGATATAAGGAGTGACGTCATTATTTACGATTTTAAAATGAATACTATTTTTAAGATTTATTATTTATTTTTCTTTCGTTTTTGAGATATTTCATCCTACTCCAAAATTTTTAAATATTCACGTGTACACGAAAACATTTTTAAAATTTAATTCCGGGTTGGGCTGGAATTCCTCATTGGGGGGAATATTTGCATGAGAATGTATGAAGAAAAATGTCTCCTGAACATTTCAGTGTAAAAAGCGGGAAAACGTAAAATCGAAGAACATAAAAACGAGGTTTTACTGTATTTGTGAAATAATTCTGATTATATTTTGTGTCAATTACTATAATACTTTATGTACTTCTTAACCAAATATTGTAAGGGCGTTTATTAAATAAAACAAATAAATTTGGTATGTAATAATTTTGTAAAACACTTTTTAAAACTTTAGACGCACTTGAATCTACCATGATGCATTAATACCTTTATTCTTGTACAAGCGATGGTTAAAGAAGGAAAATCAAATCAGAAATACTTAGTACAGTAAACTCTCCAGAAAGGTGTTCCAATGTAATCAGGTCAGGCAATGCTGTCCGAAACATAAGCGAGAAAGACTTAAAATTCTATCTGATTCTTCGTGAGAGGACACATTTACTGCGATGGTTTACTGTACAAAACAAGGTTATTACAAATATTAGGCTAACAAACTTATCTGTAGAACCAAATAATATGGAACGGCTGCAGACATTCTGTCCAATTCTTTACCATCTTATAAGTCCACAATATCAAGTTTATTTGTAGCTGCTCGTCAAACTATTATTGACAATTCAATTTCATAAATTAAAAAATTCTATGACCTACTAAAAACAGCCAGACCGCTTTCATACAAAAAACTGTATTTATCACCTTCTGAAAATGGTATCGATCACAAAAACGGCATTATCAATTTGCAGAAAACACTTACAGCACTAGAAAAATCTTAAGGTTCTTTGAAAATCATCAAAACTTCTCAAATACAATATTTATATTCTTGTTTGTAATATAAATATTACAAACAATAATATAAATATTGCATTTTAGTATTGGCAAATACGTATTTCATATTTACATTTTTTTTTTTTTTTTTTTCGCAGTAATATATGCTTGCTTGTTTATTAATTTAACTTAAATTTGTCTTTCTTGCTTACCGTAACACTTTATTTACTGTGTTTGCTTTGCAGAATTTATTTCATAAGCTTATATCTTTGCATTTTTTGTATATATGCTTACTGTTTTTTCTTGCATACCTTTGTTATTATTGTTTTTTTTTTACTTTGTAAAACTTTTTATTATATCCTTTCTAACTAATTTCACATATTTTTTATGTATATTCTGTGTTTATTATTTAAAATGTTAGCATGTATTTTATTTTTATTTTTGGAAATGCGTTTTGGGCTTAATGAAAAAAAAATAATTTTTTTTAAAAACTAGTGTATTCATTGTTTATCATTTGTCAAAGTCAAAAACATTACGACTGTTGTGTAGATTTGATTATTTCCTATTTTCACAAAGGTGCTATTATCCCAGCTCCACTTTTCTATGGCTGGCTGCTTTCTGCATGATTACATTAAATTATTCTGCATTTTCAAAAAAAAATACACTACCTTTTAAAAAACATGACTAAAATGCCGTTTTTATGGGTGGTCCAAAGTTACATTGATATTTGGATAACTTTAAATAGTATTTTTATGATTTTGCGCAGAAGCTGAGTGTGATTTTCTGAACAATAAACAATTTATAGTCCTGAAAATGTAACATGATTAGAATGACAGTTGTCAGAAAAAGTGACGACATAACTTTGTAGTAATGTCAAAGGAGTTATTTATATTGACACGCGATAAATCATTTGTATCTGGCGTGTTCATTTATTTTTTTAATACAATGCTTGAAACATAAATCAACATTAATATATAAAATCATTGAGTTTTTCTACTGACATTTCTTGGTGGAACTGCATTCTAATTATAATAATAAAAATACTTTATAGTTTTATTCCACTTTTATTTATAATTATTTTATAAATTTTTACCAGTGACCGTGTTTCGTCGTGACCGACATCATCAGACTGGTGGGAGACTAAACAAATTTCTATGTTATATACAAGTGCAAGCAGAGGTTGTAAATCATTTAAATTCTTTTATTTACATAATTATATAAAATCATGATTTACAACCCCTGCTTGCACTTGTATATAACATAGAAATTTGTTTAGTCTCCCACCAGTCTGACGATGTCGGTCACGACAAAACCTGGTCACAGGTAAAAATTTATAAAATAATTATAAATAAAAGTGGAATAAAATTATAAAGTATTTTTATTATTATAATATAAAATCATCTTTAAAACTAAAAGAAACCTAATTATTAACCTGTTAACCGGGGGATTCTGTTTTAAATTACGCAACATATGACGGGCGCGAACTTCTTCACTAGGGCGTGTCAGTACGTCACGCCCGGTGAACATAATTTCATATTATTTTTTTTTTTATTTATTCTCAAAATAAATGAAAAGACTATGAAATATATTTTCTCGTGTATTTATATATAAAGCACAAAGGAAAATACGAAATTACAATGAAAATAAAATAATACCATAAAAAAAATTGGAACATCGAAAAAAAAATTGAAATTTTACAAAGATTACGATTTTTTTATTTATTTATTTTGATTCACAATAAAAAATATAAAAAGGTAACAATTACAGAACAATAAACCAAAGCACACAAATAAAACAGAAATATTGAAAAATTAAAATACATAAAAATTCAAAACTCAACTTCAGTGTGATATTTTTTAAAACAAATGTTGATACATAGTGGTACCTTACAATCCGGACACCAGTATGTAGATTCTTTCCTGATACCTTTTTTGTAGCAAACTCGGCATTTTCTGGATTTAGTTTTTCCTGCATCGCTTTTCATTTGTTCTGGAAAATGCCTTTCAACTAAGCGTGCTGGTTTAGGTGTAGCTGCTTGTTGTTGTCTTTGGGTGGGTTTTCACAATGTTGTTATCTACCAATTTCTCTACACACTCTATAGAAAAGTGTAATCGATCCAAATGCCCTTTATCTTTTTTGTATATAATATGTGCATTGAAGCAGGACATATCAAATAGCCGTAGAAATTTTTTTTTATAAAAAAAATTCAGTCTATTACGGGCAGCCATGTAGGCCACCATAGCTCCATCTCCCAAATCTACGCCGCCCATAATCTTGTTATAATCCAGGACAACATTAGGTTTTTCTTTCCTTCTTCCTCTCTTTTCAATCATTGTCTTTTCGTCATTATGAATAGAAATGAGCATCAATACGTCTTTTTTATCCTTCCATTTTAAAACCATAAGTTTGTCTTTAAATCTTACTATTTGTTCATTTTTCTGTAATTTTTTCGTTTTTATTTCACTGGGGATTCCGACTCTGTTTATCCTCATTGTTCCAACAATGTCTGTATTGTTTTGACACAAGAGTTTAGCCAAATGAATTGACGTATAGAAATGATCTAAGTAAATCCTATACCCTTTATTCAGTAAGTCATGTGTTAACTCCAAAACAATTCTGGTTGTTTGTTTTTCTTGTGGGTAGTTTGAACCATAATTTGTGTCCTTGCCTGTGTATATAATTATATTTTGTATGTATCCAGATTGGCTTTCACTCAAAATAAACAACTTCATTCCAAATCTAGCTCTTTTTGTAGATATATATTGTTTCCAAGACAAATTCCCTTTCCATAATAGAAGAGATTCATCTAGGCATATTTCTCGTTCACATACATAAAAACTTTTAAACTTTTCTGACAAATTGTTGACGATTGGATCAATTTTATATGTTTTTCTATTAGATGTGTTAGGATCAAAACTTAGATTGTCTGCAAAATGCAAAAACTTACATAATAATCCAAACCTGCTTTCGCTCATAGTCTCATAAAAAAATGGTGTTTCAATTACTCTTCTTCTTGAAAAATAATGTTCCAAAGACGGTTTTCCAATTATTCCTTGTAAAATTAGGAGCCCCAAAAAAATCTTTATTTCAGCTTCATTTGTATCCTTCCATTTTCGAATTCTCGAACGTGGTTTCAACTCTTGATCATTATCAAAAAATTGGGCGGCGTACAAATTTGTTTGTTCTGTGATTATTTTGATAAGTTCCTCATCTAAAAACTTCTCAAGATAGAAGAAAGGAACTTTTTTTGGAGGAGTATCGAAAGTTTTTCCAGGATGTGCAGTGAAGGGAAATGGTGGTGTTTCTTCATTTTGATGTAGCCATTCTTCAGAAAAAATGCTGTTGCTAGGACCAACTTCATTAACTTCTTCACCATCTTCATTCTCAGTATCGCTCAATTCCGTGTCGTAGTCAAAATTACTGTCAGATGACTCCGATGACGTACTAATAATACGTCTCCTTTTTCTACCTGCCGGTACGTTGATTTCGTCATCGCTGATATCGATTTCATTCATTTTGAGGGATTCTAAAATAAAATGAATAATCTAAATATGTATTCTAAAATAAAAAGGTTGGAAATATAAGTAAATAATATATAATAGGAAAATAGGTAGGTAAGTGTAAGTACGTACCCGTCGCCGCCCACTCAAAACACGTCCACCACTCGCGATGGCGAAATGATACTGAATCTCTCCGTGTCTCAAATTCATCTCGAGAACTGTACGCATGACTAATACTTTTGTTGCTCGGAAATATAGGTCCCGCCCGTTCCAGGGCACAACATATATTTCAAGGACGTATTCATATGTCCTACCCGTACCCGATACTGTTTACGTTTGACGTATTTATATGTCCCGCTCGGTTAACAGGTTAACGACGTTCTTACAAGGTTACATCATTTTGCAAAAACGTTAGAGATGGGACAAATTGATCAATGTAAATTGATCGTATAAAAAAATAATTAATTTGATGTTGTTCATGAAAAAAGTATAAATGTCTCATTTTTTGTGAATAATTGTGTTAAACACACTATAATAGGCTTGTTTTTGCGTTTTTTATATCAATTTTCGGAAACAGAGTTTCATGATTGCATGAAATAACTGATAAAATCGATTTGATCAGTGATCAGTAATTTCCCATCACTAATGAAATTAGTTTGGCAGCTGTCATTCTAATCAAGCTATATTTTAAGGACTATAGCTATAGAAAAGGAATAGTTTCATTTTTTTGTTTGCATTGACTATCTTACTGTTAATGCTCCAGCAGGAAAAACTCTAACACTCTGACTTCATATCACAATGTTGATTACTTATTTAATTGCCTTTGTTTACAATTTATTATGAACTTCATGTTTATTATAAATACCTAATCATAGATGTACACTGTAATTGAGGATTGTTTTTTCGGCACTTGGTGATTTGGGTTTTTTTTTATAATGCCAGTATCGAGACGCATTGACTACCAGAAAAAAAAATCACCAAAACACACTAAAAACTGTCTTAAAAAATATCAAAAATAAATAATTATTTTTTCAAAACACAATATTTTATCTAATATTTTTGATTTCAATAGTTTATATTGTGTGCTAATGAAATATAAAAGAATGTTATAAACTTTATATAAATTATATTACCTTCAGACTTAGTTGTAGGGTGTAGTTTTTTAAAACAAAGATTATTCACGAGATTTGACGCAAAGCATAAAAAAACCCTCTCCTGATAAATTAAGTTTCAAAGCGAATGTTGAGTTTTGAAAAAAGGTCCTCAATTGGCAGGCAAAAAAATTAGGGTGCATTTATAGTTTATAGTCCATTGTTATATCAAATTAAATTGACTATAGATCTATTGATTTGTTTTCTTTACATATGAAATACAGGGTAGTTTTCTGTGATGACCTTGTGAAGTCTACGGATAAGTTTGTTGCACAATTATCATCATACACTAGACATACTTGTCAGAGTCAGGATTCCTCATCCATGGACTCGTCGCTGGCCAGCTGCAGGGGCCAGTCCACGGGGGGCAGCATGGAGCGCGGAGCCAACAGGAAGGGCCCCGCCGGCTCCAGGCGGCCAGCCCCAAGACAGTCCAGGGCCCACTCCATGTTCAGGGGCACCACGCGGTGCCGCAGACAGAGGTCGATGAAGCGCTCGTCCTGAGTGTTCTGCGGGTCGCCCAATAAGATGTTCATCTTCCGCGGATCCTTCACTTCTATTTGCTGGACGGTGCTCGCGATGACACCTCCCCGAGCCTTCAAAATGCCAGCCAATTCTTCCACTTTAAGAGTAGCTAGCGGGGGCACGACTAAAAACGTGATTCCGTCGAATAGCTTGGCGCTCGATGTTCTAGATATCTTCGGACCCATTCCTCCAAAACTGTCCAGAACTTCGAACTCGTCTTCTTCGATGCGTTCTTTATGGTTTCGGCACCCTATGATCCAATTAAATGAAACTACCCATTTCCCATTAGCTATAGCTTGCATGTACTTGACAGTTCTTTGCGAGAAGTTGTTCTCGTCGACTCGCACAATCAAATGAGTCAAAGCCGGGCAATATTGGTCCGCGAATTTCCAGCCCATCGTGGAGGCTACTTCACGCACAATCATTATTTGGTCTTTGGGTAAACACGATGTGGCGACACAAACCGGGACATTTTGGACAGTTTCCACTGGTATTGGAACAGAGGGTTGTACCTTCAGCGATCGTGACGCTTTTTGTTGGACTTCGGAATTGTGCGGCCTCTCTCTATTACTGAGTCCGATGATCGCACTCTGTCGACCACTGGACGATTTGTCTAGAGATTTCTTGATCGTATCGTAGTTGCTGACTTCGAAAGCTTGTTCGAAAAAATCTTTCTCTCCGTAAGTATTGGTGTGGGCGGAGCTCCGTCGACTTTTATTGCATTTATCAGAAATGGATTCAATTTCTTTGTCATCGTGGTTTGTTAATGTCTTCTCCTCGCCCTCTGGAATGGCTGGAGAATTCATGTAAATTAAAGATCTTCTAGCCGGAGCTTGCATGGGGGTAGATCGGTATTTGACATCACTATTAAACTTAGAAATACTCAAAGGAGTTTCATTTTTCTTTGACACGTCAGGATTAGCAGTCTCCTTTGCAACATTCGGCTGCTCTTTGGTGGATAAAACAGTATTGGGATGTGGGTTTTCAACGAGTGTAACTTCTAATGGTTGAATTTGGGAAATATCGGCACAATCTGACTGACTTAGTTTTTTATTTGATGTTGATAATTTGTTCAATTTTTCCGGAACCTTCTTCAATATGTTTTTCCTGAAACAATACAAAAATTAACATGGTTGAATATAAAAATCAACACTATACTATTTTTCTTGTGATTTTACTTAATTCTCAATTGGGGATATAAACAAATACCTGGGTTTCTGAGGTGTCTCTGCAACCATACTGCCATCCGAATCCAACTTGTCTATTTGTGGAGTGAAGTACTCTTCGTTCTGCTCCACACACATGGACTCCCCTACTTTCATAGTCGGCGTCAGCAACATCTGGTCTTCGGGAGACAGTTCTATAGTACCGTCGTGACGACCTTTAGTAGTGCAAGGTACACTCTTCTGTGTCTTGGGGACTATCGGTCCTTGTTCAGACACCCCGCACGTCTGGGTACTGAATCCTACAGTATTCTTATCATACATGGTGTTAAACATGTTTTCGCTGTATTTAATATCCGGTTCTATTTCCATACTGAGATTCCTCAGATCTGTTTCGTCTTCCTTGTTAACACGGAAACTTTGTTCACTCTTCAAATCCTTCGCTGTCTTTTTTGTCACTTCGTGAACTAAAGTTTTGTTGAATATTATCGAAGTTGACCTGTCAGAAAGCTGAGAATCGTGATTTGGTGGAGTCTTTACATTTTTTTTGGGTGATGATCGGCCACGCGATGGCATTTTGGCTAACTTGAGATCTTCATCGATATTGGCGAAAACTTTACCAATAATATCATCATAATTCATGGGTTCACTGTCAGGATGTTCTTCTGTCGGCGTTTTCTTTTTTTCGGGATATTTTTGCGTTTCAGAATCGTCAAACGATATGATTAAATCTTCGTTCAACTCAATTTGGCTGGCAGTCTTTACTTTTTTATAATTAATCTTGTCCGTATCTTCTAACAGAGATTTTCTTTTATTTTGACTGCATGAATTTACTGGCAGAGCATTTGGGATAGTCACTTGTAGGGGAGAATCTTCGGGTGTATTAGCCGTTTCAGCTGTATAACGCGAGGCTTTACCAGGCCGAGATTTCAGGGTATGAGAGATCATAGATTTGGAATGTGTCGAGTTTAATACTTCCGAGGCCATTCGATTAGGAATTTGTGGTTCACCTTCGATTAGGTCGTATTCTTGCATTTCGTTTTCCAAGCTTGCAGTTATTTCGTAAGTCTCGGTGCAACTGTTGCTCTTGGTTTTTTTAATTTCAGCAGCTGTGTTATTATGTGACGTATCTATAGACTTTTTAGTTTGTGGCTGACTTAGAGATTGATCGGGACAATCGAGAGGCGAGGTAGACGTTAAATGGAGTTTGTTCCGAGCAGCCCCAACAAACTTGTCGGGTTCGTTTTCCGACGGGTTTTGAAACTCTGAAAATGGTATCGGACTAGTTTGCGCATCTCTCATTCTGCCCACCTTCACATGGCATTGTCCGTTCCCGGATATTTGTACTACGGGATGATTTCTAATAACAATGGTAGTCACCATATTGTCCCTGGTGATCTCGATGTTTAGACCGTCTGGTTGCTCGGAACAAGATATATTGTTGGATTTGCATTTAGATTTGTAATAAAATGGAACTTTTCTGTCTTGGGCGGCAGTTCTCCCTTCGGATCGTCGACGGAACACAAACGGTACATCGGGTCTACTTTGGTAGCAGCTTTCTATCTGTGGAGGATCAACTAGTCTCGGATCAGGAGACAGTTTAGTCTCAATTTCCACCTTACTGAATTCGTACGAAGTTTCACGAAGTGCCACAGTATCGGGTATTATTTCAGAATTATTATTGAAAGTTTTATCTATTTTCTCGGTCTCCACCGATGGCTCGGAAGACGGATGTTCCGACAAACCGTCTTCTGAGAAATCTTGTAGAATTTCTTTGACAAGAATTTTGTTTTCTAAATTTTCCACTATTTTTCGAACTTTAGTGGCGTCATTTTTGCAGGGACTGAAGTGCGTCAAAGGAAGATCAGACATCCCACTCCTGTTAGCCAATTGGCTGGCGAGCATGACTTGTTGGCACGCCAAGTAGTCCTTATCCAGTTCGGGAGGGACGTCGGGAGAGTCCAGGCAGATTGGGCTATCTGTTGAGGAAGAAGGAATACACCTCCGCACAGCCTCTGGGGACCTCAGCTTGGCAGTTTGTTTTATGAAATTTTGCGTCTCGACATTTTCTATACAAATCGGTTCCTCATTTATAAAAGAGTCATCAGTTTGTTTGATATCGCTTTTGAGTGCTGATCCTTTATCTACGGATATGTTTAGTTTTTTGAAAGGAGGTCTAACCGGTTTCTTCAATACTTTTTTCATTTTTGTAACATTATTCCAAGAGTTCTTTCCCTTTGCTACTTCCTGTTGAGGTACATTTTCCGTATTGCCGACTTCATTCAATCTTCCTTTTTTTTCCAGAGCCTTGTCGAAGAATTTCCTTAGTAAGCTATCATCCTTAATGATTTTGTTTTCCTTAGAAGAGTGACTTCCGTCGATACTAATGGAGCCACTCTCCGTATCGTCCATTTTTTTTTCTGAGTGGACAGATTCGGAACTGAGGACTTGAATTTCGTCCCAGTTAGATTTGTTGTTATCAGTGCAAGGTTTTGTGAACTTTCTGTCCGGCGATATTGGGATGTTAATTTTATTTTTAAAGAAGTTTTCGTAGGATTCATTATGGATGACGCCCTTCTGTTGCAAAGATTTGTTTACATTGGCTTGAGTCACGCATATTATGTCTTCCTCGGTGAAGACGTTCTGGGAAGATTCCAACCAGCCCTTGACCTTGTTGAGGGTGTCAGGTTTGGCATCCTTGTTGCTGGACAGGGTGCAATCCACCACCTCCCCGGGGAACACGATGGCGGACTCCTGCTGGCTGACGGAGTTGAGATTAGAAAAGGAGGAGATGCGATCTTTCTTCCCGTATGTCTTCTTGACAGAATATTTCTTGACTTTCTGATGGAACCAGTCCTCGGAATCTTCCTCTGTCTTGGTAAAGTTGACAGTCCCACTGGATGGGGGGCTGGCAATAACTGTTGATAAAAAAAATCAAGATTAAACAAATATAATTAACGCGTTACTATAGTCCTTAAAATATGGCATGATTAGAATGACAGTAGTCAAAAAAACTGACAACATAACTTTGTAGTAACGTCTAAGGAGTTATTTATATTGACACACGAAAATTCTTTTGTATTTGGTATGTTAATTTATTTTTTTAATACAATGCTTGACATATTAGTCAACATAAATATATAAAATCAGCCATAAAACTAAAAAAAAACTAAAATAAACCTGATTATTAACGACGTTTTTACAAGGTTACATCATTTTGCAAAAACGTTAGAAATGGGACAAATTGATCAAAGTAATTTGATTGAATAAAAAAATAATTTGTTTCATAATGTTCCCGAAAAAAGTATAAATGTCTTATTTTTGGTATTAATAATTGTATTCAACAAACTATAATAGGCTTGCTTTTACCTTTTTATGTAAATTTTTGGAAACAGTTTCATGTTTGCATGAAAAAACTGATAAAATCGATTTGATCAGTACATGATCAGTGATTTCCCAACACTATTGACATGAGTTTGACAGCTGCCATTTTAATCAAGCTAAATTTTAAAGACTACAACAATGTTTTCAGTACGTCCGAATGTTTGCAGACAGGCTGGATTTCATCCCCGAGGAGTTATTTAGATTTAAATTTGTCGCAACAGAGAGGGAAAACATTTTGAGAAGAGTTATAGAAGTCTAGTCATCTACAGAGCTTGTGACCTGTCATTGGCTGGGTTTAGTGGCCACTTTACACACCGTATAACATTCACTATTCTGAATATGTTTAAACATTTACATTGCCTCAACTCTTCCATCTGTTGACTTTTGTGAACTAAGCCGAGCTGAAACCTTTATCGTGCGGCTAAGATTCATCCGACTGAACTAATTCACCAACTAGGCAAATTCTAGTCCTTAGACAATCAGGCGAAGCTTTGAAAATGAGCCTTAATTTAGCCATACCACAAATGTAAGAAAAAATGCATAATTTTGGGCGTTTCAAAGTGACCGAGCTTATTTACACAATTTTCGGTTTCGGTCAAAACTAGAACCGAAGCCCAAATTATGTTTTGGTTTTGGCTGAAAATCTTGTTTCGGTCGGTCACTTTATTATACATTGTGATGAAATGAAAACAAAAGTATGCATGATTTAATGGCAGACTTATTGCCACTGGCAATCTATTACTATATTCGATGTCTGACTGAACAAAAATAAGAGTTAAGAAAATACAAACTGTGAAAATATTATATTAATTTAGATACCATATCATCATCATTTCCTTTCAACACCTGATGGTGCATAGGGCACTGCATTGGTACACGAAATAGTAATATTTCTTTACAATCAAGCTCCGAAAATAACGAAACAGAAACATCGAAACTTTTCTAAAATATTTTATTGAAAGCCTGGAATGAATAAAACATACCTTCCAGTCCGGTGTAGGCCGCGAAGGCCACTGCCAGGCGGTGGACGGCGGCGGCCCTCTGCGCCGCGGGCAGGAGCGGGCGCGCCCCCTCCCCGCCGGTGGCGCACAGCGGGCAGCCCGGCGCCCGCGCCCAGCAGCGCGCGCACGCCGCGTGCCCGCACGGCCCGCCCAGCGGGGTCAGGAGGATGCCGCCACTGGAATATGCCAATTGTCTATACACCGTGAACAGACACAGACCAGATCGTACACTTGCGAAATCAGTAATACAATGAGGAAATTGGATACAAAAATGTTTTCATACATTAGAGCATTCAATGAGGACGTTCAGGGTCTTTTTTTTTATTTTTGTTTATTTGTTAATAGACTATTAAACTAAACCATATTTTTTTTTCCCTTATAAACAAAGATTAATTATAAAATAATGTGACCTCACTGGGGTTACCTGTGCCGAGGACACTTAATTTTTTGCTACATGAAAGTAAGATAATCAGTGTTACGCTTCAGGTAACCAGTCCAGTGACTATTAAATATTCTGGTGTGAAAACACCCCTTTTTTTATTATTATTTTTTTTTACAATTTACATAAGAGGTAAAACAGAGTATTAAAAAAATAAAGGATAATTACATAGCAATGAAATACATATTAACAGTAAAAATAGTAAACAAAAATTCCACTAAGGTATGGCCTGTTCGTGGGTATACAAGAAATGTTTATGAATTTTTGCTCCTATAATGAATAGACAGATATAATATTTTTGTGTAATATAAAGAGAAAAGAAAATATTCTGTAAAAGATTATAAGGTACTTTTTTATTTTATAGTAATTAAAAAGGAAATAAAAAATATTTAAAAAAACATAAAAATATTCCTTATAATTAAAAGGCAACAAAATATATCATAGAAAAAAAGAGTTAATATCGTTAGTTCGAATCCAGGATAGTGCGTGTTTTTTAAAAGAAGGAAAATTTTGAAAGTTTGGGATCAATGAAATATTATCAGTAAAAAAGAATTAAAAATTTTTGGGCCTATAAAATATGCATGTCTCTGTGCTAGCCTCGTTTTACAATGTGGTATTTCTAACACACGATTCCTTCTTTGACTTGATATATTTGTATTATTTGTAAATACATTTTGGTTCTTATACATATTTTAAACATATCTAAAAGTTTAGCTTCTAAAATAAATATTTCATATCAACCGTGTCGGGAATCGAACCCGAGACCTCTTGCATGGCAGGCAAATGCGCTGACCATAACACCAGGAGGCCGACAAAATAGAGGATGAAAATACTTACCATCATTTTACAGATATTCAACACAAAAATCCGAACGCGCGCTAGTACAAATCACTGTGAGCTATTGCATTTCTCTCATTTTTTAAACAATGAAGACGTATTTTAAAATTACTAAATTACGCTCATTTTACAAATTATGGAAAGCAGGTTGAATGAAAATGGCGTCTTTCATTATTATATAATTCCGATTGAACAAAATTATGATAAAGGGTCCGCCATTGCATAACTCGCCCTCTATTCTTTTTGGGGATTGAAAAACGTTCTTTTTTTTAAAAAAACTTATATGTTTGCAGATAATTAACTGTAGAATAAATAAATCCGCTACTGGCTACACTTACCAGACTAAGCATCCAACATTCTTCAGCAAATTTTTGATGTGCCGGTGTGCCTTTTGAATATCATCCGATCCTAAAATGATGTCATTCATGACGAAAAGGTCGAAAACTAAAACGGCAAATTTTGTTCTCCAATTTTCGATTTGTATAATGAGACATTAAATGTTAATCACTAATATAGCCTCTACGTTTGTCAATTTTTTCAGAAGACAACATTTACAATGAAACGAAGAAACTTAAAACAGTATTAACATCGTCACAGAGCCGTGAAGATCTTCAATTTCAAACTTTAACAATTTACAATACAAAACAGCAATCTGAATTTTGACTTTTGACGACTTGTATCGAAAAGCTTAGAAAAACATTGATAATAGTAGACTAATCCCGCCAAAAGTATCAAAAACAATATTTAGACCATAAAACAATTTACCATATTTTACTGTGTTTTAGAATATGTTTTTTTCAGTTTCACATTATTTTTACGACATTATTGTACAAAAATTAAATTCGCTGTTTTATTATTTATGATGCAGAAAGTATGTAATACGTTTTTTAAAGCTCGGGTAGTTTAGAATTACTATTTTTAATTGGTATCTCCGGCTAAAAAAAAATAACCATGTAAACTTTACATTTAAAAAAATTATACAGTACCTTTGCTGGGCTAAATACTAAAATAATGCCAACAATGAAGAAGGGAAATGGTTTCTAAACTTTTTAATTCCTTCATAACTTGATACGAGCTAAACATACCAGTTTAAAATATTCATGCATTTAAATCTTTTGTCCCCGTAAAATAAGCAGGTATTTTCGTTTTAGATTATAAAATCAACTTTTGTTTGTATTGGGAAAAAACGCGGCTATGTTTCAAAATATTTCAATACGAATTTAAATATAACTTTCCAATACATTCTACTGTTTTCTCTAATCTGGGGTTTCTCAGCAAAAATGCATTTAAATATAACCTTTCAGTTCAAGCCAATTCTCAAAAGAACCCCATTTTAATTACCGCCTTTACAAATAAATACATTAAAATAAATCTCCATTTACCCAAGCCGTTACTAGGTATTTACAAATATTTCGTCCATTGTTAATGTCAATTACGACCTCGGGTTAAATTCAAATGACTGAGCGGCAAATCACCCGGAATTTCAAAACCATTTCTATTGAAAATAATAACTTAAACAATAAATGCATCATAAATATTAAATTAAATTCTACTGGGGAAAAACATAACCTTTTTAATGATTCGCAAACCGATGGCCATTAAAATAATTTTTGTATGTAAAAAAAAACTTATAACAAAATAAAACGCATAATCAATTCCTCAGTAAAACATACAAACCTTTCTTCTTCAAATTTCATACATCTTCATTCGTACGCACGCCGATTATTCTAACTTGCCACATATAAACTTAAAACTCTTATAACCTTTTGCGCCATCATTTTCTAATCCACGTCCGTGGTACTTAAGGCACTGCACCAGTGCACCAATCGCAACGTATCGGCGATTATTTTATAATATGTATGAAGGTATTTTACATCCACCTTGCCAGGAATCGAACCTAGGACCTCAAGTATGGTAGGCAAACGCGCCAAACACTACACTAGGAGGTGAATCATTTCCAATTTTTTAATTAATGATTCCTTTCTTATCTTCATAAATATAAATTAGTTTGATGATTTAATTTTTTATGTTTAATATATGTTTATTTTTTATTTAATTATTTTTAAACGTATTTAATTTTATACACATTCTAATCTTAGTTAATTATAATTTAGTTTTATAAGAAATAATATGCAGAACATAATATTTTAGTTTTAAATATGACGAGGTGTTTATGAATAAGTGTGGAAAAGAGACAATGAGTTTTAGGCAATAAGCGAAAGGGAGAAGGAGAGAGCTCCTAATTTGGGTGTTATAAAACCACCCAAACGGTCGGAACAGAAGAGTCGGAAAAGAGCCGGGAAGGAGAGTCAACCAAGAGTCGGTCGACAGTCGAGGAAGTGAGTCGAGTCTACGCGATCGTACCCTCGATCGCGGAGACGATGCAGCGGGCAAGTCGAAGTTAGGGAGTTTAAGTGTAGTGTGTTTACGGGGTAGCCAGTGCTACGTAGCAACCTCGTGGAATCTGACTACTCCAAGAGGGACATCGGATGCCACCTTCCAGCCGCGAAGGTCCCTCCACATCCAGGACATCCATCGTCCTCCAAAGGAACGCCAGTTTCCTGCACCACCAGCGCGTATGCCCAGCCTACGGCCGGCCAGTCTTCCAGCTGGCTGTCGCCGTCACCATCGCCACGGGACCGAATCTCGAGAGCCGCTCAAGGCTTTATCCATGGCAGATCTCCACCCAGGACATTGCCCAGCGTGTGTTCGTCCGAACACAGCATCCGGACCACCATCTGTCATCTCTCCACATTAGTGAAACCACCATTGCGTTAGAATTAAGATATTAGTGATGAGTGACAATTACGAACTGCATTAGTTAAGGACCTAGTAAGTATTTTTCTTTCTCTCATGTTTGTAACTAGTTCTAAGATTATTATCATGTTCTAGTTAAATCAACATAGGTACATTAAACATTCAAGCTTTTAAAATTATCTTCCAATTTACTCGTTTTCAGAATAGATTTAAGTTTTTTCTATTTTCTTTTGGGCTTTAAATTCATTTAGTTTTAAAAGGATTATATTATCATGATGGGGATTAAAAATGGAAACACATAGCGAAATAACTTTCTACACCACATACCCAAAAAAAGGCACCAGGAAGACGCGATCTTCGAATTCATCTCATGTTCCCGCTTTCTCTCAGTTGGCGGAGAGACGGACAGCTTCCGTTTATTAATACGTGCGAACGCGGAACTTGATTTTCACAGCCTCCGAGATGATCAAATCTCATCTTTAATCTTTCTCTCATAGCCACTCCCTCAATAAACCATAACCTACCCCATAAAAACACACTATATTTTTATATCCTGATTTTACCCCCCGTGATAAACTTATAATATTTAGGCAAAACTAGAAATTATTTTCAGGATTCGTCGTCGTGGTGGTGAAGAGAGCCAACCTACATATTTCTAAAATTGAGTATTTTGCTCCATTTTATTCAAAAAATGTATTCTAAATAATAGTAAAGAGACGAAAGTTATTATTACAATACTGAATTTCACTTAAGTGTGAAAGGAACCTAGTTGATAATCCATATTAAAACTATCAAAAAATGACTAAAAGCGCAAAAATCTCGTTTTTCGAAAAATGTGTTTCCACAAAATCCCTCCTCAGTCCAACTTGGTCTCGACCACAGACTACAAGATTGGTCTCGACTACCACGACGACGACGACGAAATAGAAAATTCAAAGACAATAAATAAAAAACAAACGTCAGTGGAGTCAAATATCAACAAGTATTATATATTATCTTTTATCTATGAGTAATAAAAAATATTAAAATCTGTCACCTGTGAACAAATGTCAACTGTCAACGTCTGAATTGCACGTGAAGTTAAAAAGCGTGTCATTATTTTTATTTGAAAATTACTTGAAACTAATTCGGGAAATTGTTACACTTTATTTAAATCCGTGTTAATTTGTAACATTTTGGAAAATGTCGACAGAGTCGGATAAACCAAAAGTTTTCGAAACTTCCATTATGACGGCCGGCGTTGTAGGGATAGCGTTCGTTTTATTGAAATACAGGAAAAGTATTTTTAAGAATATTGTTAATTTTTTCCATTACAAAAATCCATTGAAGTCTCAGAAAATAGAAGTTATCGATTCAAAAGAGCAATGCCATGATGCGGTTAGGAAAATTCAACTGTGAGTCATATTTACACAATTTTTATTATACTTTCATTCTATTTCTTTACTTCTTACACTAAACTAATTTAATGATTATTAAGAATTATTTAATAATTATTAAAAATAATTACCCAAGTTGTTTGCTTCATTTAACGAAAGATATTGTTACGGGAATTATTTTTATGTACCCAGCAGTGTTTTGTGTACTTATTATGTTTGTAACTCTGTATAATATCTAATCTTGGGGCAAGTTTAGCCTGTGAGCACTCCAATACATGTCTACCTAATCTTTTATTATATTACAATATTTGAGTTTGTCCAAATGTTTGTAGACAAAAGACTGCATTTCACCCCCTCGGGAGTTATTAAGATTAACAAATTACAACAGGGATGGAGAATACCTTAGAAAAGGGAATATGGAAGTCTAGGCATTTACAAGGTTTATGACCTGTCATTGGCTGGTTTTAGTGGCCACTTTGCTCACTGTAACATTCACCATTTTGCCTATGTTTAAACATCCATCTTTCTTATGTATAGGTATTCTCCATCCCTGTTGTAATTTGTTAATCTTAATGTTTGGACAAACTCAAATATTGTAATAAAACCAACTGGTCCAAGAAGAAGTTTAAAAATGGGAAAATTGTTTTCAGGCGTTGCCTAGTATGTGAAATTATTCAGTCAGATGAATCTCTTCACAACAATAAAGGTTTCAGCTCTTTAACTTCACTAAAATCAACAAATGGAAGAAATGAAGAAATATGGTTGTTCAAACATAGGCAAAATGGTGAATGTTACACAGTGTGTAAAGTGGCCACTTAAACCAGCCAATGACAGGTCATAAGCCCTGTAAATGCCTGGACTTCCATATTCCCTTTTCTAAGGTATTCTCCATCCCTGTTGTAATTTTATTATATTATCTATTATTTTATTATCATGAAGTATTAAGTTTTCATTTTGGACTGCAATTATAAAAATACAAAATACTCACTATTACTATTTTCTCCGTGTGAGTAATTATGGCTTGACACGGGCACAGCCCAAAAATCACGAAGAAAAAAACATAGATAAATGTTAAAAAGTTAAAAAATCTTTTTTACTGTTAGTGATTATTAAGTGTCCTTATAAATATTTTCTTTTTCATTTTTTACTCAATTGTGTACCTACCTTAATAAATTCAACATATTGATTTAAATCATATACTAAAATTTTTCAGCATTTTGTTTGAACACTAGAATTCGGCCTGTAAACTAAAATTCCGATTTTTCAGTGTTTGTTGCAAAGAATCCCATATTCTTCTTATTACTTATTTTTACTTTCAATGATTTATTTTAATTTTTACTAGGCAGTGCAAGTGCAATTAAGAAACCGCCTGTGGTTGAGTTATCTATCGGTGACAATGAGGAAGTTCAGTGGTTTTTAAAAAAAATAAAAAAATTGTTAATAGACTATTAAACTAAGCAAAAAAATTTTTTTTTAATTTTTATATAACGTATTATCAGTGCTACGGTTTTTTAAAGTTTTGTATTTCTGAAATAACTCCGCATGTAACGTCAGTGGTTCATTTCTGCTTATTCTCATTCAGTCCCATTGGTCCAGAAACGACAAGCAGACTGGAAATCTTCCATAGCTCTCAGATCATAGGTTGATTCACATGAACCAGTGACGTCATTCAAATTAGTGCATTTTTATTATTTTTTCCATACATTTTCATGAAACTTTGCTATACAATTTAATGCTCTAATTTTTACTCCGCGCAAGAAAACATTTTTGTACTCAATTTCCCATATGGCTGAAGTTCCTCATTCCATCATCTGTTGAGGCATAAGTATCTAGCATTCGTCATCATCAGCCTTCCAAAGGTGAACATAGGCCTCCCCTTAGGTCTCCACATCTCCCTAACCTGAGCCAACCGCATCCAACACTTCCCGCAACCCGTCTTATGTCATCAGAAAACCTTGCCTAAGGCCTGCAGACACTTCTGTCTGCTCTGAGTCGCCATTTCAGGACCTTTTTAGTCCATGTAGAGTCTGTGGTTCTGGCTATAAGACCAGCCCGACTCCAATTCTGGTCGGCAAATTTGGAAAATTTAATCTTTGAAGTGGTTTTAATGCATTTAGAGTATTTTTTTCATTCAGTTCATCTGGTATTATGTTACCATTTCAAAATGAATAAATGCCTGTGCAGGGTGCCTCAAATGCCTAATTTTTCAAAAAAATGCCTGTTGTAGGTAAAAAGCATTAGATACATTATCATCATCATCATTCCCTTTCCGCACCTAATGGTGCATAGGGCACTGCAATCACAGCATATCTTGATCATTTTTTGTTACGTGAAAGTAAGGTGATCAGTCTTACGCTAAATACTCTAGTACATATACACCTTGTAGTGGATCTTTTGTTGAAATGAAATGATTGTGACTTACCACAGTTTCATTGCAAGGTTGCGTGAAGTTTGAATGAAAGATTCACTTACATTGTTTGGAGATTTAATAGATAATATAATGAATACAGTATATACAACGATGTGATTTAATTAAATTTAATCGGATTGTGGTCCTGTGACTATTGTCTCAGACTCACGGGCCAAAGGTCCGTGGTTCGAATTCCACTCTACCCTAACTCGATTCCATTTTCTAATAGTGAGTTATTTACAACTCGTTGAAAATGGCCCTCAAAATTAAATATTTGGGTAAATCAAAAGAACGCAAATATTTCTTTTTAAAAAAAAAAATACTACACTGAATGAAATTAACCATGACCCGAAATTTACATGATGTGGGTATTTGTAGGTTTTAGTAAGAGAGAGCAAAAGCAAAAACTGAACCAAAGCTGATCGAGGACACGCAGATTCTGGCTGGCTTCGATCGCGCCGTAGAGCAGTCGGCCTGTTTCCGGTGTCTGTTTGCAGTGTTGCCAGTGGTAGAAATGTAGCACAAGAGTGTGCCCATAACCTTTTCAAATAAATATTTCATGTCAACCATTTCGGGAATCGAACCCAAAACCGTTTGCGTGGTAAGCTTATGCGCTGACCACTACACCACAGGCCGACAAAGATTCATTATACTCCACCCCAACGACCTGAATAGGAGGACTGCACTATCCCCAAAGGCTACTTGAGAAGCTCAGTTTACTCAAAGCGCCAGGGCGTGATCATATACTAGGAACTTGTGCAAAATTTTCTAATGTTTCCATCAGAGCTATGCCGGCTGCACGCCTGTTTAGACCCTAAAATGCCTGTCAAACGCGGCAAACGCCTATCTCTAGGTGCACCGAGCATGACAGAAAAGGAACTTAAGCAGGTTTTTGCGTAAGTTTCTGCATTTATTTCTCATGGGATTTCAAACATTTTAATTTGAGATTTCAATGTAAATTATATTTACCAAACAATGCATGTAAACTTAACAATTATTTTTTTATTTTTTTATTTATTATTACATTATTTTTACAATATGCATAAGAGGTAAAACAGAGTATTTAAAAAAATTAAGAATAATTACAAAGTATTAAAAATGCAAATTAACAATGATAAAAGTAAAGAAAAATCCCACAAAGGCATGGCCTGTTCGTATACAAGAAATGTTTATGATTTTTTTTGCTCCTATAATAAATAGACAGGTAAAAATATTTTTTATAATAAAAGGAAGAGAAAAAAAAATATTATGTAAAAGATTAGGAGGTACTTTATTATTTTATAGTAATTAAAAAAGGAAATAAAAAATATTTAAAAAACCATAAAAATATTCCTTATTATTAAAAGGGAACAAAATATATCATAGAAAAAAGAGTTAATATCTTTAGTTTGAATCCAGTAGTGTGTGTTTTTTAAAAGAAGGAAAAATTTTAAATTTTGGGATTAACGAAATATTATCATTAAAAAATAATAAAAAATATGTATGTTCTATGCTAGCCTCGTTTTACAATATGGTATTTCTAGCGCACGATTCCTTCTTAGACTCGATCTATTTGAATTACTAGTAAATACATTTTGGTTCTAAAATATATAAATTTTAAACATTGAAAACAATATATTTGTCTTATTTCCAAAAGTTTAGCTTTTTGGAACGATTGGAAATAGGGAAAAGTGCGATTTCCATGGAGCATTATTTTTAAGATAAATTTTTGAACTGTTTCTAATCGTTTAATATGTTTGGTAATCATCAGCAATATTGCTTCTGTTGGAATGACGTGAAGCAATGTTTCTCATATCTGACCCTTAAACCTCCTTATTTTTATAGAGGGTGCTTGCATTACCGGGTGCTGGGGTTTGACTGTGAGTGGGTTACACAAGATGGCCACCGTCACCCTGTGGCACTGCTACAGTTGGCTTCTCACGATGGATTTTGCGCACTATTCAGACTTTGTAAAATTCGATGTATTCCACAAGAATTGAAGGTATGTACATTTAGTAAAAATCTTAACTACAACTGAATTTAATGCTGGCAACTTTTTGCTATGATTTTTTAAACAATAAGTTCTATTACCTATTTCAGTAATTAGGTTTTTGGTGAGTTTTTTCTAACAGCTATAAATTTATGTTACCAGTTGTACAAGTCTATTGAATATTATAATAACCAACACTGTTATGTTCTATTGTGCTGTTGTTCTGTTTTAGAACATTTTAGAAGATCTCACAATTTTAAAAGTCGGCGTAGCGCCAATCGAAGATGCTAAATATTTATTTCAAGACTACGATGTGAAGTTAAATGGTGCTGTGGACCTTAGGCACTTGGCCGTTGAAGCTTCAGAAAAACCGGAAGGGCTTTCTTCCCTTTCCAAAACACACCTCAACGTTCAGCTGGACAAGAACTGGAGAATTCGCTGCTCCAATTGGGAAGCAGAATCGCTGACCACTCAGCAACTTAACTACGCGGCCACAGACGCTCACGTGGGGGTTGAAATATTCAAAATATTATCTAATAAGATTCTAAATTTAAAACACGGTGTCGGTTGGTCATGGAAATGCATAGACGAAAAGTGGATGTGCATAGACGAATTGTGTCGCGATTACGTTAATTTGAAATTCAAACTAAAAAAGTTTGACAATGGAATAAAAAATAAATTTTTACCAATGACAAATGGAGGCACATTCGAAAATATTTTAAGCAGCCAGCAACAAGAAAGGTACCTTCCTAATTTATTACTAATATTTTAAGCACATATTAAAACCTTAGCTGGTAATAGTCCCTTTAAAGAGTTTGAAACGTCAATTTAATTTTTTAACAGTTAACATTCTGATGCTTTTTGTATGTATTTGTTTTAGTTTGGGACAGCCAAATTTTAAACAACCAAAAAGAAATTACCAGTCTTTGGCACGATCCCGCCCCCTGTATCAGAACTGCTATATGCAAAAACAAAATGGAGACATTCTATGCACGTGTGACATGAAGAAAGCCAAATGGTAATTAACTAATCTTTTTTTTTACAAATTTTTATTTTTTTTACTTATTTTTGAACAATCATATGTCGCCAAAACATCGTAACCGACAATTCTTCCTCTCAATTAACAAGGAATACACTTCGAGAGTCAAACTCTGTTTCTACTATTTATGTATTGATATCAATAAAATATATATTTGAAACAAAACTTGGTTCTCAAAGTATATTCCTTAATAATTAAGACAAACATATAATCTCGTAAAATATTTCTCCTCGGTTACGAAGTTTTGGCGATCATGGTTAAAATAAAAAAACACACACAAATTAGTTTTATTTTTTGAATATTGTTTTCCTGTCTTCACCTAGTGGTGCATAGGGCACTACAGTGGTCCTGAAATGTTTCAGCTCTCGGAATTATAATTGAACACCCCGTGGCAAGAACATGTTAACTAACATTTTTAAGTAATCTTGAGATATTTACAAATCCATTTCATGTAAAATAAATTCAACTTAATGTAGTTTAGCATACTAATCACAACAGTCTGCATACTAATCGCAATGTTCTTGTTATTTTCAAGTTCTGAATTTGTTTTCATAGGATAATAATTGTACATAAATTAGTTTAGAGTTTATCAATTAATTTTTATCAAAAATACTAGTTACTGAACAAAAGTCCGTTTCTGACAGAATTGATATACTATATATTACGCACTTGTAAAGTATCTATTATATTTCGTTAATAACTACCATCTAACAGTCAGCTATCGTTGACTTTCCTCATTTTTAATTCATTTGTATGTTTTGAAAGAAACTATGAAATGTGGACGTTGAATCAGGCAGAATTGCGAATGTTACTCAAATAACTTACGGCGATAGACAGATTTCTTCGGTAAATATTTTATTCAATTCTTTTTTGTCTCTCTTTTATTTCAGGTATGTTGATAAAGAGCTAGCATCCGTCGTCTGCGAAGACCCATTCACAATCAGGTTGAACTTCAAGCCCGCCGGCGAAGGGGTAGTCGATGTGGACAAATATTACCAGATGCCTCGGGCAAACCAATGTGTTGTATGTGGGAAGACGCACTCCTACCTGAGGAAAAATGTCGTACCCAGAGAGTACAGAAAACTTTTCCCCGGTTAGTTTATTTATTTAATTAAGTAACTATAACAGACCACTGGACATTCATACTGTAAACGATAAGCGGACTATAGTGAAAAAATGAATATCATTCAGTTTTGTGCAGGCTTGGAAATATTTGAGCAAAGGAAAGGAGCACGGGAATGGACCTACCATTAATGCGATGTTCTTCACTGGATGATGAAAGTTCACTTTGAATTATTTTAATGATTTATGATAACAACCACGACGCGCTATGATTTTAAGAATAATTTTTGCAATCTGTTGTAAAGTAAAAACTTTGTTTACAATGGTCCAAACCTAAATTTTCTATATTTGTCAATCTTCTGTCTTGTAAGGTCACTCTGTTTTTATTCCCTTGAGCAATTACGAAAGATATATATATATATCTACACATGCGAGAGAGGGGATTATAATATCCTGTATTCGAGGAAAAGTCCGGAAAAGTCAGGATTACATAGTCTTATATTATCGTCTATGTTAATATTGGTAATGAGTAACATGTTAAGGTGAGCCCTATTTTAAGATTCAAAATAAAATTTTAAAAAATTAAAACAAAAAAATCATGAAACAAAAAAAATAAAAATAATTAACGATTTGGTAGTGCCAAATGAGGTCTATTTTATTTTTCTCATTTTAAGACTGTCAATTAAAAAAGGCTAGTTCCAAATTATTATTACGTTATGTTTATGTGATTCTTAATTAAACATATTGTTAAGTTGTGATGAAGACACACACCTCTCACGACGTGCTGCTTCTGTGTACGGGATGCCACCAGCTCAGTAACTCGAGGGACCAGATGTTGAGGCAGCGTCTCGGGGATTTGTGCAATGCTCCGTGTGATGATAGAAATGGAACTAAATACATCAAGAATCACGAAACGCAGTAAGTAAACATGCATGATTGGAGCCAGTCATGAATATTAACAATTTCTTGTTCATTTTACTAAAGAAAAGCAAAGACAGAAAGAAACAATAAAATGTTAAAATAGGCTATGAAAAAAAAAAAATTTCGCTGACAGAGAAGAATTTCTGTAAACTCTTTATAATCATAATAAATAATAGTTGGCTGATTTATATAGCGCCATTTTTGAGAAAAATCACCTCAAGGGCGCTTTATAATTGTATATGCAAACTTACATTCTAACTAAGCTTAAGTTGCATATTATATTTTCTGATTTAAAATTGAGGGTATTATAAACTAAAGAAGTAAGATATTAATTAGTTGAGATCTGAACTGACTGGGACTGCCGATGATTCATAAGTTTAAAGGCAATTGGTTCCAGGCAGAGGGGCCGGCAACGGCAAAAGCACGATCTCCGAATCTAGTGTTTGGGCAGTGCCGGGTTTCGACAAGTTTTCCTCTGCCTGAATCAAATGCTGACCTAAGAGTAGATTTTCTTTGACATGTATTTTCCCTAATACAAAGTTCCGATAGGTATCTTGGAGCCATTTCATGAAGGGATTTGAATACTGTCCAGCAAAACTTGTATTTTATTCTCTCTGGGAAAATCTCAAAGATGTTGTGAGACGTGGAAATATTTTTTTACTCCCGTAATAAGCATCACCTGCTTCATTAAAAACAGAACGGGGTTTATCTATTTGAAGATTTAATTAATTAGGAAAAATATAACATATATTATTAGAATCATATATCATGAATATTATTAGAACATATCTTTGGTAGTAAAACTGGTTAAACCTGTAAAACAATACAGACAGATATTTGATCAGTAATCCGTCACCTTACAAACCAGGCAAGTGTCCAATTAGTGAAAATGGCAGATCAGTACATACATATGTTATTAATTATTTAACCCAATCTTGACTAAAATACATAACTAACATTTAAAAACATATTTATTAACTATTAAACAAAGCTTGGTCCTCGAGTCTATAAGTACGAAATGCTGAGAAGTTCCTGATTGGCCCACTTTAGTATATCCTTCCTGATCCCCAACAGTTAGCTAAATTTAATGTAAAAGAATTGCAGAAAAATCCACTTATTTGAAATATAAACCTTGTATATCATAAGCAAGGTAAATAATAAAGCAACCCCATTTAAAAAAAAATTAAAAAGCATGAGGTGTATTACTAAATTTGACATACGAACTACGACTTTGTGCTTTCAACTAGTAATATAAAGGTGGATTAAAACAGTTGCCAGAGAATCAAGTGGTGGATTGCTGAGAAAATATCAACAAATAAAGTTGTATATTTGTAGGATGGTCGCGTCAGCGGCGAAGGCCTTACTGGAAGCCACCAAGAAGCACGTGATACCGCCCGAGAGGAGGGAGCAACTGAAGAACGAGATCTTGCACTACTTTGAGGCCACAGAGCTAACTGAAGACCTGCTCCTGGGAGCCTACCGGCTGGACTGGGTACAGGAGAACCCGGACTACGAGTCCCACGGGAGACTGGTGGTGCAGCACTACTCCCGGCAGCCAGGCGGCCTGTTCCGGCTGGAGATGGAGTGGCGCCAGCACTTCCTGGACTCCATGAGGCCGATGTTCATGCCGGAGCTTTGGTCCGTCGACCACAACAGGTCAAGGTAAATACACAACACTAAGTATATTTATATCAAATGAAAACACAGATTTTTTAGTCCTATTTACAGATGCTCACTTCATCATACTCTAGGATTTTTTCCGTTGTTTTCAGTCAGATGATGTAGCGAGAGTGATGAAATTGGTTATTCATCTATCAACTCAGTAATTTATTAAGGCTGGAAAAAGTAAAGAAATCGTGTAATTTTGCCATTTTAAAACCCCGTGTTTTTCAAAATCGCACTTTAAAAAAAAAATTACATGAAATAAATTGAATTGTTTTCTAAGGTATTTATTTATAAACACCCAGAGGGCTCTTACAATATTTGGTAAAAAAGTACATAAAGTATTATAGCAATTGACATAAAATAGAATCATAATTATTTCAATAATATGTCAATAATTATTTTTAATAAAAAAGAAAAATGAAATAAAGTAAAGATGAATTGAAATTAAAGAAGGAGAATTGAGAGGATGGCCATTAAATGGAAAGGTTAGCTAATTTAATTGCAGCAGGAGTGGTGTGGAGCAAGTCCAACAGCTCAGCATGATTATTGGCTGTTCTGTGGATGCGTGCCAGGGGAGAATGGTGGGTGAAGTCCGAGAACTGCCTTGAGATGGTCACCCCACCAAAATCGTAGCATATTTGAACTCGGAATTATTATTGCAAGTCTGCGATTTACATTTTATGTTTATATCCATACAGTGTTATTTATTATATTATATTTATTTATTATGTACTAGAACATGATATTAAAATAATGTACATGAATGCCTCGATACGGATTATGCACAGTGATGTGTTCATATAGAAAAGAAAAAATATAAAGTTATATGTGAAATAGATAAATAAAATAAATAAAAAATTATACTCACACTAGAACATGTGTCGGAGTCTGGTGGTCCTTGTGGGTACACAAAAGTGCATCAGGGACAGTAATTTTGGGCAATCTATTATGGTGCATATCGCTTTGTGCATCAGTGAGGTCAGCAATTGTCCTTCTGGTGGAGAGCAATTTCTGATAAAAAATATACTTAAATGTTTTATAAACTGAAATTTCATTACTACTTTTCGACTGGAAGATTGCGCCTCTTGAAATGTAGACTAAACATAGGTACATTGGTACTCCTATAAAGACGAAGTATTTTTTTTATTTTATTTAAATCTTAAAGTAGGGCACACATATCATACATATTGTTATGTGTGTTCTAATAATAACATTGCAAATATATTTAATTTATAAATTGTTTATCACATATGTCTTGACCATTATTTTAAATTTTGATGTGTTTTTTTCTTCATAAATATTTTTTTCCATTCCGTAATACTTTTAAATTGCTTTAAATAAAATAAAATTGAATTTTGTGATTTTGCCTTTTTCCCAAATGGAAGTCTAATTTTGTTCTTTTCTCTAGTATTGTGATCGTGTTCATGCTGGTTCCGATCAATTTTTTTCCAAAATTCAGTTTTTTTATTAGAGTTTATAATTTTATGAACAAATATCATTGTATTGTAAAATATTCTTTGTTTATATGTTAATAATTTCATTTCATCTACCATCGACTTTACCCTCGTATATCTGTTTTTTTTCAAAATGATTCTAAAGGCTTTATTTTGTAATACAGTTAGTTTATCTATGTTTTCTTTGTTTGATAAAAATAAAATGCTACTACAGTAGTTAACGTGTGGTTCAATAATTGCTTTGTAAATAGTTTTGCAGGAGTCCTTATCAATAAATCTTCTGATCCATCCCAAAATTGATATTTTTTTTGCAATCTTATTTATTACCATCTTAGCGTTTTGGTGAAATGTAAGTTTTGAATCCAACATTACACCTAAATATTTAATTTCAGTGACTTCATTAAGTTTTTCATTTTCTATTACAATTGATGGTGTAATTTCTATTCTTTTGTTTCCTATATTCATATATTTAGTTTTGTTAACATTTAATTTTAATTTATTAATTTTTAGCCACAGTGATACACTATTAAGATCATGATTTAGTCTGTCCATAATTGTTTTATAATTTTCTCCCGATATATATATTAAGGCATCGTCTGCAAAGAGTCTTATTTTTGAATATTTTAATGTTTATATTTTATATTTAAGTATTGAATTAAAATTTATTATAATTATTTTAGATAATGGATTAAACCAAAATGTGATTCTAGCAAAATCTTACATTTTCATATTTGTGCATTTTAAATCACAAAAAATTAAGGTATTTTTCCTAAATTTTAAATGAAAGTCTTATATAAAGTTTATATTTGAAGCACTAACTTTGTGGTTATTCATTATAATAAAATAAATAAAACAACTTTGTTTTTAACCACAATTTTTTTTTTCCTCCACTGACCGGTTTCAAAGCAAACAAGCTTCTTCGTCATGATTAACTTAACTAATGAATTGATTCCTTTTTTTATTTTTATCGTGTTCACTAAATACTACACGTGGACCCAATAAATCAAATACTTGAGTCTTTAAAATATAGCTTGATTAAAACGACGTTGCCAAACTAATGTCAATAGTGACTGGTCACTGATCATGTACCGATAAAATCGATTTTATCAGTTTTTTCATGCAAACATGAAACTCCGTTTCCGAAAATTGATATAAAAAGGCAAAAACAATCCTATTATAGTGTGTTTAAGACAATTATTCACCAAAAAATTAGACATTTATACTTTTTTCACGAACAACATCAAATGAATTCTTTTTTTATTCGATCAATTTACATTGATCAATTTGTCCCATCTCTTAACGTTTTTACAAAATGATGTAACCTTGTAAAAACGTCGTTAATAATTAGGTTTATTTTAAATTTATAATTAGAAATCAAACACTGATTTGAGTCTACTGAACACTTTATTTTATTTTTACAAATATTACTAATAAGGCGAAACAATTGTCACAAAGTTTTTATGTTTATATTTGTAAAAATAAAATAAAGTATTCAGTAGACTCAAATCAGTGTTTGATTTCTAATTATTAGTTTAAATATGGAGTTCTACAAAATAAACACCAAATCAATCAATAGGTTTATTTTAGTTTTTTTTAGTTTTAAGCTGATTTTATATATTTATGTTGATTTATTAAAAAAATAAATTAACATGCCAGATACGATTGACTTTTCGTGTGTCAATATAAATCACTACTTAGACATTACTACAAAGTAATGTCGCCACTTTTGCTGACAACTGTCATTCTAATCAAACTATATTTTAAGGACTTTAATTCGTAAGTATTTAGTATTTATACATGACAATAGTTTGTATATCCGCCATTGATGTCGTCTTTTGTTTTAGATTGGAAATTCGTTTTAGCGAAGGGCGCCTTGCTGAAGACGTAAGGGTACTGTCGGGATTTGGCAGTGAAGATGATTTGTTAAAAAAAGAATCCGTCATAGAATAAATTTTTACACAAATATTGAATAATTGTACACCATTTTCTTATTGGCACTGCGTTGATACTCTAACATTTAAAATATACACGAAGGCAAGGTGATCAGTCTCTCACGCTTCGGAAAAAAATGTTTTAAAAACAAAATAATTCCTTAATATTGTGGTCCTGTGGCTAGTGTCGTGGACTCACGGATCAAAGGTCCGATGTTCGCACCCCAATCTATCACAACTCGATTTCCATTTTCGAATATTGAGTTATTTTCAACTCGTTGAAAATGGCCACCAAAGATTTCTTTCAAAAAAAATAATAACAATATGTTACTGCGAAATAAATAGTTTCAGATTTTAATATCAATTAAAAAAAATGAGAAAACAAATAAACTCTTGAGCCTTTTTCCCGTAGGGGTTGGTTGGATAGAACGCCGCACCACTCTGTTTTTAACAGAGTCTCGTTTCCTCTACATTCATACATCTTTCTGTGCACGCACACCTTATTTGGTCATGCCATGTCTTTTATTTATTTAACTTTTTGTACATTTAAATTTGTACATTGGCAGGTTAATTGCCAAATGGCAATTTCTTCCAACCAACCGATAAAATTAGTGTTATTATTTATATAGATTTTGCGTCAAAACATATGTGAGAAAAAACATCAAAACAATACGTACAAAAGTATAATAGAATTAGCAATATGCGTATATTGTCATTATTTATTTATTTATATTATAAATACGGCCTAAGCCAATTACAACAGTTCTACGAAGAAACATATGTACAAGAAACTGAACAAAAAGAACACAAAATTATGTAGCAAAGACAAACAAGGGCAATAAAATAATGGTATACAATATATTCATAAAAACGAAAGACTAATCAGAGAGTGCTAACATGGCTGTTGTAATTTACTAAAGATGTATATATATTTAAATATAGAAATATATCTAGGGAAAAAAGGCTAGTAAATAATAATGTGCCACTATAGCCTAAATTAAGTTATATATTTCTCAGAATTTTAAGCTGTGCCGTATGAGCGGGACGCATGGATTTAGGACATAAATTTTGGCAATGTTTTGAATATGTCCAAATGCTTGCAGACTGGCTGGATTTTCCCCCTAGGGAGTTGTTCATATTTAAATTTGTTGCAACAGAGAGGGAAAATATTTTTGAAAAGGGGATATGGGAGTCTAGGCATTTACAGGGCTTATGGCCTGTCATTGGCTGGTTTAAGTGCTCACTTTACACACTGTGTAACATTCACCAATCTGCCTATGTTTGAACATCCGCATTTCCTCAACTCTTCCATCTGTTGACTTTTGAGCTATATAAGTTATCCATAAAAATACAGTCCAACTTGGTTATTATGAGGAAGATCAGACTGACTGAATTAGCTTGTTATAAGCATTACTCGTTATACCAGAGACATGTTTTACTTTAATCCAATCGCCATTGCACATTGTCACTAAGTAAAACTGTCAAGGAAAATAATAATAATTGCTCACGATTACAAACATACCAGTTTCTAAATTTCCTCTTGTTAATAGACATGTGTAAAATTCAAGAGTTGGTTTTAATCACTCACTCGTAATGTTTAGTATGCATTGACATTGAAAAAACTGAAAAATATTGTAAAAATCCCCGAAACAAGGGTATCATTCATAAACTGTGATAATGTGGATGTTTTAACAAGGCAGAATGGTTAATGTTACACAGTATGTAAAGTGGCCACTTTAACCAGCCAATGACAGGTCATACGCCCTGTAAATGCCTAGACTCCCATATCCCCTTCTCAAAAATGTTTTCCCCCTCTGTTGTAACAAATTCAAATAAATTTTGGCGTTAACATCAAAATCCCTCTTAAAAGATGTTCAACAAATTTTAAGTCACATTTCTGGTTTATGGTTTATTCTTATTCTTAGAGGTGCGGGTCAGCGCTATGCGAGCTCCTGACGTCACTGCGACCTGTGAAAATCTATTGTGACGCGTCCCTGTGAATAGTTCCCGCCCTCCAAGCCCGGCTCTATTAAGATCCTGGCTGCTGTGTGGAAGGCGAGAGTTTTAATTTTGCTTAATCTCCCCCTCCAAGCCCAGATCCATAAAGTATCGAACTATTAGAGGTTTACATTAAAATCTTTTTTGGTATCATCATTCCCTTTCCGCACCTAATAGTCTATAGGGCGTTGCATTGACATAAACATCACAGTGAATCTTGATCATTTTTGTTACATGAAGGTAAGACGATCAGCTTATGTTTCAAGTGCGTTCGGGAACTATGAAATGTTCTAGTGTAAAAACACCTTTTTAAAAAAATAATTCATGTCAACCATGTCGGGAATTGAACCCGAGACCTCTTGTGCGGTATGCAAATGCGCCGACCTCTACACCACGAGCCGACAATATGTCCTTTTTCGGCCGGCAATATTATTATTATTATTCGTTACGGCAGGCAGCCTTTGCTGATACGCCTATTTCTCGTGTACTGCTTTTTGTCTGCGTTCCTCTTCCTTCAAAAAAGCAACCAAACGGTTTTTGAACTGATTGACCAAAACGGAATGGACAACTAGGCTTAGCAATTTATTCCAGTCTGAAACTACCCTGCTGGAAAGCGAAGTTTTTCTTGGGATTGACGTTGAATTGGGGACAATGGAGCTTCCAGTTAGGACCTGTAAATTTATGTTGGGATTTAATTGATACATATCATGCAGGGGGCAGCCATAGTAATTATTGAGGATCTTAAAAGTTTCTATCAAGTCCCTTCTCTTCTGCCGTTCTTGCAATGATGTAAGTCCTGGTGCTTTTAATCTACCGTTAATATGTCTTTTTCTTGTCCATTTTTGGTATATGTCCTCCATACCCCCTCATAATTTTAGATAACACCTGCTTCACCTAAATTTGTTTGGGATTAATTAAAAATGAAAAAGTTATGCTCATTTTTTATTTTTTAAATCTTTAATTGACTCCTGAAAAATTCACTTTGTAGCGCATCAGTTATTTAACCTTTTTACTATCGTTATATAATATGTCAATCGTCCATCTAATTAGCAAGACATCGCCAAAGCACAAGTTTAGAGGTAATAAGAAAATTATTATTTTACTGAGAGTACTGTATCTATTAATCTTAATAAAATCCAAAATATCTGCACAGATTTTAACATACACAAAATATTGTTGACAGTTAAATATTTAATTTTTTAAAAGTTTTATGTGATTGTGTTCTATAATATATTTTGTTACCAATTTAATAAATATTGTAAATTTGAAAAAAAAGAAATTTCATTCCTTCCTAATTCGCTGTTAATGATTTATTTATTTTACAGTTTTTGCAATATACGGAGGTTTTTTGTTTCAGGTCCTGAATAACTAGGAAGGTTCTGTTAATATGTGTTTTTTCAATGGGTTTTAAATGAATTTTAATTAGAAATTACAAAATATAATTAAAACAATCAAAATATTATGTAAATGAAACAATTTATAGGATGTTAAAATGTCTACATTTTATCCACCTGTTTGCCATTTAAGAGTATTATTATTATTTATTTATTAACAGACATGGTCCATTAAAAAAATGGTAACCACAAATCATTATAATACATACAGGCACAATTGAAATTAAATACAAATAAAAAAAATTAAAACTAGGATAAAAAAAGTGCAAAGTATGGATTGCAATTGACAGAAGCCTTTATGTCAGGGTCTAACATGTTAAAAAACTTGGGGCCTAATATTGTGAAATGCCCAGTCATGCCCAACGCATATTTAGCCGTTCTTTGACTGCCGGGTAGGTGTGGCGCTTAGAATCTAAACAAAAATGCATACTTGTGTCGTGAAAATGTGTAAAAACCTTTGGATAAACATTGTAAAAAGGATTGCATTGGTAAATATGTAAATATTTGTTCACTAGTGATTAACAAAGCTGAAAACAGTTATCATAAAAATAAAAATATTGTGTTTTGTAAACGTAAAACTATGCCTAGTGGCGCATTTGCGAGGTTCTTCAAATTACAATGATGTACTACGCTTCAATTGGAAGTTAAATATTCCATGTATAATAAGAACGTTATGATATGTGTCAATACGAGTGGATCCTTTAAGAAGTGTCCACAAACGTGAAGTACATATTTCACATTTTCATGATAATAATAATAATATTTATGGATAACTTATATAGCGCCATTTTCGTAATATAATACCTCAAGGGCGCTTTACAAAGTGATTATATAAAGATATAAATTTAATTTTAACTTTTTAATTTAAGAAAAATAATGTACTTTTTCATATTACTTTTCCACCACATGCTAAGAATTTATTCAAATGATTTAGAGAACAAGTGGGTTTTAAGTTTCTTCCGAAACATCACTTCACTCTCACAGTTTCGGATTTCTGCTGGGAGAGCATTCCATGCCGTAGGGCCTGCGACCGCAAATGCACGTTCGCCGAATTTAGTGCGCTGTTTCCGTAGAGGTATAATAACTTTTCCTTTCGACGTAGATGTAGCTGATCTAAGCGTAAGACGTCTGTCAACTAGTTCATCTGGAATGCAGAGTTCCCTTAGATATTCTGGAGCAGAGTTGTGCAGTGACTTATACATAAGCCAACAGAGTTTGTATTACACCCTCTGTGGAAAACGTAGCCAGTGGAATTCCCGAAGTAATGGAGTGATATGACTGAATTTAGCGATTCCAAAAATAAGTCTCGCTGCGGCATTTAGTACAGCCTGTAGGCGAGTCATTTTATTCATTGGTAGACCTGCGTAGATACCATTACAATAATCGACTCTAGACGACATGTAATGATGATGACATGTAATTAAAATTCAGTAAAATTGGTGACAATATTTTAATATAAGTACACTGTTTTTCAGTAAAATTTGGAAGTAATTAAGACTCTGGTAATATATATCGCGGCTGTGAGGAGATCCAGAAGCAAGGTGACCACCACTTCTCCGAACTGGTCATCCGGAACCCCCCGCATCAATGTGTGCCAATCGTACGCAGAGAGCAATAAGAATATGAATGCCCCACAGTAGGACACAAGGGTCTCCAGTGGAGTCTCCTCTGACAGTGCGTAAATAAGCCCTGCAAAAATCGTCACAGCCATTCCAGAGACAACTCTGAAAAAATATATTTTTAAAAAATAAATAAAACCAAATAAAATTTTATTATTTAAAATCATCCATTTAGAAATGCATACATTTGCGATGGGGCCCGACAATGCTCAAGTTTTGTGGTAGGAAGTGAGGGATGTACTTTGTTAGACATTTTTACTTTGTTTTTAAATTTGTTTTGCTTTTGTAAATAATACTCAAAATTTTAGGGCATGTTACACATACAGTTAATTTTAGACTGTCCGTTGTGACAGCTTTGACAAAAAATTACAATTTCAATAAAGAACATTATCATTTAGATACTTGGAAAGTTCTTAATTTAAAGTACATACATGAAATTCAAAATCTAATTAATATTTACAACCAAAATTTCTGTATTTCACATGTAGTAAAAATCATCAAGAATTTTTTTTGTTTGGATTCCAGGGCTGGTATTCCAAACGCACTTATAGCACATTTTTACTTACTAAATATATGTTATATTGCGCTATAAATGCGGTCGGAATACCAGTTCAGGTTAAATGGGGATTAAAGGCAATGAAAAAGTAGATTTAGAATAGTAGATAATTTGGCAAAAGAGGCAAGTGAAAATGGTTCCTCTACGAATAGGTAATTTGGAAAATCAGATGTATTTTGTACTTTAAAAACAGACTGATCTGGAAAAATAATTCGGAAGATTCTTAAAAAAATGTGGAGCTTATGCTAACATAGACAGCTTAAGCTTTTTTATCTTCCTGCTTGCAGAACCAACCTACCGATGGTAATGCCAGTAGGAAGAGCAATGTCTTTACTCAACCGTATCTCTTCGGATATCGACATTTTTCAGATTAGAAAAAAAAAGTTCAGAGGATAGCATTCTTTCTCTATAATTGCTGGGTATTTTTATTTTACCATCTTTGTATATTTAAATTTTAGTATTAATTTTTTCGTGTTATGTATGCATTGAAATATTTTGTAATGTACATAAACGTTTATAAAATAAATAAATTGAAATTCAAGTCGGCATCCCTCTCAAACCTCGATACCTGGCACCTTTTCATAAATTCATATACAACTTCAATCATTTGTCATTTGAGATCTGGCGATTATTCGCTCCCAAAGCCCGTCTCTTTAAAATAAAATATGTAACCTCTCAACTTGGCGAATGTGGTCAGGACATCGGTGAACCAAATCATGTATTCTTCCGATGTCCACCTGCAGTAGATGACAACAATGAGGAAGTTGTGTTTTTTTCCATATTCCTTTCTCAAAAATGTTTTTCCTCAAAAGAAAATCCAGCCTTTCTACAAACATTCGGACAAACTCAAAATATTGCTAATGAGGAAGATCAGCGGTTCTTTTTAATTGTAATTATTAATATTTTTTTTATTTGTTTATAGACTCAAACTAAGTTAAATTCTAAAATATATATTTTAATGTATCATGTTATCAGCGCTATGATTTCACAAGTTCCAGTCAGTGAGTTCTGCCGATTGGTGAGTAACGGAAGTCGGAAATCTATCACAACACTCTATCAATCGTTGATTTGGAAGAACTTGTGACGCAGTTCATTTTCATTAATTTTCATACATTTTTTTGAAACTTCGCTATACAATTAAATTCTCAATTTTTTTATATCCAATTTCCCGTAGCGCTGAACTTTCTCATTAAGGAAAAAGAAAAAAAAATAGTGATGTGAAAAGTGTTAGTAATAAAACAAGAATTGAACCATAGTGATAGGTTGCTTTATTCAAAGTTTTTTTTCACAACATCAATATTCAGAAATAACATCAATATTATACATATATTTTCTTTAAAAAATCATAAATAGCTAATTTAAAAATACTCGATCAAAAATAAATTTTTCAAAAACCTTTCTTTTTAGAAATACAGTGATTGAATAACTATAAAGTGTAGTTAACTGTGCCTTCAGAAAATTCGTGACTGAAATACATGTAGGTATCACATATGTGTTTTTCTAAAAACATTTATTTAATACATCTAGATATGAAATTGAATGGAATGTATTTATAAATAATTTAGTCCAAGAGACAATATTGTAGTTAAAGTAGCATAAAGTTAATACTGTGATAAGTCCCTTTATTTCACAAGAGAAATTAGTTCGTCTTACATGGTTGTCAAAACAGCAATGAATGCTATTTATCTTTTGTTATACAAAAAAATGCATTCTTATGATTTACCTAAATATAAATTTTTGGCCATTTCAAAGTAGTAAGAAATAATAATGCTCAGTTGTGGTAAAGCGGGGTTCAAACCTCGGACCTCTGATCCGTGGGTCCGCAACATTACCACTCGACCAAAACTCGATTTTGATCTCAGAACTGTTGTATTTACGGAGTACCGCATTTTGCAGCATTAAGACGCATCGGACCATAAGACTCGCCTCAATGTTTGGTTGAATTTTCCGAGTAAAAAAGTGCATCTTATGTTTGAAAAATAGGGTAATATGATTCTAAAAAAACCTGGAATCAGCTTGATTTTTTTATGGAGATGTAAGTAAAGGGAAAAAGTATTTTTTAACAAATATTTATAATTTTAACAATCAGTTAAGGTCATATGATGTGTTGTGTGGTTAGAAGAGTTATGTGCCATTTGTCTCCAATATATTTTTTTAAGTGTTTAAGTCCATTGTATGGTATTTTTGACTGTCCCGCGTTTAACCTTGTTTTTTTAATGTTGTAGAGTTATTGTTGTATGGTACTATATTTGTATAGGTCAGTATTTATGTCATTATCTTCTGTTTTCTATTGCAATTTTATTTACAATTTTTATCATCTCAAGTAACAATTTCTTATGTCAAACTAAAAAAAGTTATATTATAATAAAATAACAAAGTCCTGATAGATTATCATCGTTTTCATACCATAATATTAGCTATATACAAATGAAAAAAAAGCACCATTCACATTATAGTATAACCTATTCCAGCTTTTCCCAACCTTAATTCTAATCGTATGTTTTCAGGTAGGATCAAGAAAAAAATTTAAGGATTATTTTTAAATTACCGTTTGAACCTTACGATTAAAATGAGCTCACGGACCCCTCAGGATATACTGAGAAAGGCTGATATTATATCACTGCGTTCATGAAACAATTTTATCAGTATTTTAAATTGAAATCAATGCGAATATTTAAGATGGAAATACCTTTCACTTGCGTTGATAACTTTTGTCTACGTAATACTACACAGTTTTGAGTATACAAACTGATGCTAGCCTAAATACTAAATTGACATTTAGAGGTCATAACATGACAAGTCATCAATTTGATTAATGTGTATTGAGATTAAGCCACGGTTTCCTAAGAAAGAGGTGGTCGTTATTATCATGCCCGATGCGGTGGGCGTAACGGTGACCAGAGATGTCAACTTGAAGAAAGCGGTGCGCTATATAGCGGCCGTGATCACCTGATTTTATTGACTTTAAAATAAAATTGAGACGTACGGAGGCGAAAAATGGACACTAGACAAACTTAGCAGTATGAATGGGTAGATGAAGATTTGTCGGCCGCGTGGTGTAATAGTCAGTGTGTTTGTCTACCAAGCAAGAGGTCTCGGGTTCAATTCCCGACATGGTTGATATGAAATATTTATTTAAAAGGGTGTTTTCACACCAGAAGCGCAAGAATGATCATCTTATCTTCACGTAACAATTTTTTTTTATCAAGGTATGCAGCGATTGGTGTACCAATAATGCAGTGCCCTATGCACCATTAGGAGCGGAAAGGGGATAATGATGGCGATGAGATTTGGAAAAGGAGTCATTGGAAGTCAAAAACTATCATTTATAGGAAAATGAGATGTTAAGCAATCATGATACAGTATGCATTTTAAGGTTAAGGGTAAAATCAATCGGTGTTGTCATTTTTGATGATTTCGTAAAGCTACGGCGGCTGTCCTGTAAATGACGTTCTGCTCACAATCAACGCTATCTAGTAAACCTCACTCCCTGGCTGGTACAGACGTTTGATCTCATCTATCGCAAAATGACGGCACCGCGCTCTTAGGAAACCATAGCTTTTGAGTGACAACTCAACAGATTTTAAAAACAAATCCCGTTTGCTGTCATAAAAACAATACGGATGTGCATTTATTAAATTCATAGATGAACTATTAATAACATTACTGTGTTTGTGTATGTGTGCGTCACGAGGGTCTCCTACACGGGGAATAGAGGGGGTGTCTGAGGGGACAAACTAGAGGGACAGCCCTTGCCGAGAACGCCTCGAAGTTTTAAGTGACAACATGATGTGCAGAAAAAGGGTCGCACAGGACGTACCAGAGTGGCATAGGAGATGCAGAACTTTGCTGCAAGACAATCCACCTTAGAGGATTGAAACCGGAGAGAGATGCATATACAACGTACAAACATACATTTACAATAATTTTATGCCAAACCATAATACATGTTTTATTAATTTTGATAAGAAATAGTAATTATAATTTCTTTTAAATTCGATATAGGTACACCTGTACAGGATTATTATCTATAATCTAAAAATAACAATAAAATAGTAAAAGAAGTTTGTATTTTGATGAAGATGGCCGGTTTTGGAAATAAATGACTCGCTTTTTGTGTGGACAAATGATATTTAAAAAATGGAGGGAACGAGTCTAGTTCTTGTTGACCGCCTGCAGTATTCTGAGGATGTAGATAAACAGGTTGATGATGTCCATATACAGGTTGATGGTGGCGAGGATGTACTCCTCGGGAGACAGGTTGGTCATCATCATCTGGGTGTCGTATATGATGAAGAGGCTGAAGACCAGGGCGCCCCCGATGGAGATCAGCAGCTCGAACACGCTGTTCTGGAAGAACATCCCGATGATCGAGCCGACGATCAGCACGCACAGTCCGGCGAAGAGGCTGAGAGAAAAAATAATAATTGAATAACAAAAACAAACCATCGCGCCATTTCTTCGTAAGGGTAGGTAAAGGCGATAGAACGCCATATCACCTCGCTTCTTCTACATTTACGATTGATCAGATTTTTCACATGCTTATTTATTTTGTTGGATTTGGTCTTCTCGGTCTTCCTCGATTTCTGCGTTTATATCCATCAACATCAGATGAGCCATTCTTTCGCAGTCCATTCACTCTACTAATGCAGAATTCCTTGCTTGATTTTGTCAATATAGCCTACCTCAGATTTACATAATGCACGGATCTTAATATTTGTGCAACTATCGTACATAGTTATTTTTTATTTATTCATACAGATACATAATATATGTACAGTAAACACCCCTATAACGTACACTCGTATAAGGTTTGCTTTTCACGTCAGTTTTTTCCTATAACGGTGGTCCCCTGTATATCATAGTAGGTTCGTGTCCCTTGACCTTGATAGACGCGTTCAGCGGAACTAACTTTGATGACTCATCGCCACACCCCTGCTCTGTCCCAGGGATATTCACATGGTACAGTAGGTAAATATGAGGGCATTGAATTCAAAAAAGAAATGACATTGAATTCAAAAAACTTTCTTTTATGGCACGGCCATTTTGAAAATTTAAATCTCAAGCCTGTCACTGGTCGAATAAAATGGCTGGTGGATATTGCTATGTTTACTTCCAAACACTATTTTCAAACCATCAGAAGTATGATTTTAAACTACATTTGCAACTCAACTCAGGATTTTTATACAAATAAAGTTGATAAACTACAGAATGACATCATAACCAAAAAAATATTTTACATAAAAAGGAGGTTGCTATCTTTGCTCCCAATGCCATCATATGTTCTATTTGGAATAAATTATAATCAAGTAAATCGACGCACATTTTTTAAAAATGAAAACATGTAAAAATGTGTCCTATAATTTATTAGCTGTGTGTGCCATTGTTTGACAAATATTTCGTCAGCATCACTTTATTTGACGAGCGAGCTATTATTATTATTAGTACTAACTAGCACCAACTAGGTATCAACTTCTTGAAGTGGTCGTAAACTGTGATATAAAAAATGCATATTTTTTGCAAAGAAAAAATCAACTGCCTGATTATGACCCTAGTGCTGCACTATGACAGTTTTGGGGTGTGCTCAAACTTACTCACTTTCAAGTACGTAAGGTAAATACCACTGGCGGCTCCTGACCGAAAGCATTGGCAGTGCATTTCTTTACATTTTGTCAACTTGTACATTAAGTTTAATAATATTATAACAATATGACGTGATAAACTGTCTGCCCGCGCATCGGAACCAGGAACGCTGAATTTGCCTAACATTATACACACGTTATAGGATACTAAATCAACTAAATTCGTACTAATATCATGTCATTACGCATGTTCAAAGTGACATTGCAAACGAACTTCAAATCTGCGCATGCGTTGGCAATGCCCGGAGTATGTATATTATCTTCTCCCTCTAACGCACGATTCACCGGTATAAACCGTTGTCTATCTCGCTCAAATGACGATCTTAGGAGATATGACATATTTCATAGAAATTCAGTGTAAAGAATTGTGCAAAACAGAACATGAACGGGGACGATTGCGCATGCGTAGACAAGATGAGAAAATCGTCCACTAGAGTCGATCTCGCTAGATCTTTTGGCGCTATTATTGAATATTATGATGTTTACGAGTATAATATTGCAACGAATCCCTGTTTCTTTGTACCTATAACATATTTTTACTATTAAAAAAATGACTAATTTATTTCCACATATTTTTACTTGGCAGTGCACTGCACTTATGCACATACTAAGGAACCGCCTCTAGTAAATACATACTTTTTATTTTACAGTTAACATTACACTGAGGCATTCGGACCCGGTCAAACGTTTGTGCGGTAGATGTCATAAGCATTATCTCTCGATGTAGATAATACATATTAACAAAAAACAATGTCGAAAATCAACAGTCGCGTTGAACTACCTGCCCGCAAGTTTCGAGAAGATTACGTCATCCCGTGTGAGTCAAGTCCCCTATAAAGTTCTCCCCGATAACGTGGTACCTATCACAACATTATAGGGGGATTTACTGTATTATTAAAAAATATATATACATATATAAACGCATCCCTAACACTATGAGGCCAAGAGCCCTGTGTTGAGTTGGGATACAACATAATGGAAAGTGGAAGCATGCATATTATTAAACAATAGCAAAAATTTAAATTAAAAATTGTTACATGTATCGATAGTCAGATGGCAGAAGGGACCATCTATAATTTTCCAAAATAATCAGAAGAGCTGAAATAAGACTCAATTTTAAGACTTTGATCCATAAACTAACAATTTTAAATGTTTTTATTTCAATAATTACCATTTTAAATTAGGCTGTTTGTTTATTTTATTTTTATGTATTTATGTGTATTTACTGAAATATTTATTAAAACTCGACAACTAAAAATCCAAAAAAATTACAGATGGTTCCTTCTGCCATCTGACAACCGGTATTTCAATAAACATCTGAACAACACGCTTAATAGTATATAAATCTTTGCAATATCTCGCAGCAGTCTTCTGCAATTTTTACTTCCCTTAGACAAAATCCAAACTTGTACACTTCTCCAGAAAATGGCTTTCGTTTCGGAGAACTTAATATGTTCACCCGGGACATTCGGAACACTCTTGGGGCCACAAAAGAGAAATTTCTCTGAGCAAAAGTCGTATGTGTTTTTGGTATTAAATAATACCATACATTCGCCTGAGAGATTGCATTTCAACAGCATTCATACTTACGATGTTTTTAACAAAAAAAAATCAGTAATCATCATCTGAATCTTCATCCGAATCATTGGAAGATTGAGACATCTTAATTCTGGTTATATAAAATGCAGTTAGGACAAGGTCTAGCATCAAAGTGGTTACAGCTTGAACAAATTCCTCGGCGTTTACTCCCAATACTAGCAAGCGCCACTGGTATATGGTGAGGATGGAGAAAATACACGACCCACAGTACGACACCACCGTCTCAAATGGAGTCTTAAATGGAACCTCTTCTGCTAGCGAGTATATAAGAGCAATGAAAATTGTGGCACTCATTCCATAGATAACTCTGTAAATAAATTGTTCATTTACTTAGGGAAATTAGTTTTAAGTAAAAAAAAAAAAACACTAACCTACTTCTACGTTTAAATTAATTACAAACATTGACATCGACCGGAATTTTAGCAATGTTAAGAAAGAATCCAATATTTAATTTACAGTTTGGAAACAACCCAATGTTTAATGAACAATTTAGCAATGTTTGGAAACAATCCGATATTTTATTTACAACCGAGCGATGTTTAGAAACAACCCAATATTTATTTGACAAATTAGCAATGTTTGGAAACAAGCTAATATTTAACTGACAATTTAGCAATGTTTGGAAGAATCCAATATATAATTTACAGTTTAGAAATGTTTGGAAACAACCCGATGTTTAATGAACAATTTAGCAATGTTTGGGAACAACCAGATATTTTATTTACAACCGAGCGATGTTTGGAAACAACCCAATATTTAATTGACAAATTGGCAATGTTTGGAAACAACCCGATATTTAATTAACAATTTAGCAATGTTAAGAAACAACCTTATATTTAATTTACAGCCAAGCAATGTTTGGATACAACCCGACATTTAATTAACAATTTAGCAATGTTTGGAAAATAACCCAATATTTAATTTGCAGTTTAGATATCTTCTTCAGCCTTATTCTCTCCACAGCTGAATAGAGGCCTCTTCCAAACGTCTCCATTCCTTCCTATCACACGCTTTCATCATCCATGTTTAGATATAATCTGATATAAATTGAATTATTAATTTAGCAGCTTTTGAGAACAATCCATTATTACATTTTCAATTCAGAGTATTTGTTAATATTATCACTATTTATTTTCGGTTTATACTTTAAAATTTAACTGTTTAAATTTGTTATATTAACTTGGGAAACATTAAAATCGTCATATGCCTTTAAATTACAATGTGAAAATAGTAACTGTGACAACCTCGGGGTGAGCAAAATTACAATTTGAATTTTGAATTTTACTGTTTTTTTTTTATTATGTTGGCTAAATTAATGTTATTCTTATTGTGACACATTCAACTTTTAAAAAAAAAATTAAAACATGTCAAAAAAAATTGTAATAGTTATATTATCATAATGATATCTCATACAAATTTGATGCTACCCGTCTTTGTCCTGGTATTGGATTTGCTTTTGTTGTTTCTTTAAGAGTCATTTTATTGTTTTTTTTATACAATTATATATATATTTAGTAACTTTAATTAATAATATACATTAAATTTGAGTCATTTTTCAGTTCACAATAAATTTAAGAATCATTTTGACAGTTTTGAAACGACACAAAACTTTCAAAATGGAACATTATTATTTAAGGTTTAGTAAAATAGGTACTTACTCAATGGAAAACTCATTTAAATGTTTTTTTATTTTTAAATAAGCCAGTACTGTAGTTTCAAATGTTTAAAAATATGTTATATTAAAAATAAAATATCGAGAGCGTTTATCATTGGAAAACTAACTAGGTAGAAAATACATTTTTGTGTTAAATATATTAAAGAGACATCGGTATAATAAAAAAAATAATAGAAAAAATAATAGAGAAGTAAAATTTATCTCAAAAACTCAAGAAGGCTAAAGTTTTGTAATTTTGAAATTACGCCGCCAACAGCGTCACGAGTTCGTGTCGGAGAGTTTATCCGACTTTTAAAAAGAGAACCCCTTTAAAATACGCTACCCCGTAATATGTCGCAACAAATAATTAATTGGCTATTCTAAAATACGTGTTCACCCGAACCTGTGACGTTTCAAACTATGTAGTTAATTTTTGATAAAAATGTTTTTAATTTTTCCATACATTTTTGAGAAACTTCACCGTACAATTAAATGCTGTAATTTTTACCGGGTGTAAGAAATCATTTTTTGTATCCAATTTCAAGTAGCACTAAACATTCTTATGCTCGTATGCAGAGACAAACCTTAAGGTGAGGAGAGTACATTCCATTGTCGTCACCTTGGGGTTATTCTCTGCATATAAAATTAGAATGTACTTTCCTCACCTTAAGTTTTGTCTCTGCATACGGGTATTAGAGTATTTTTTTAATACAAAGGGTCAATACAAAGCAAGATGGACAAGATGAACTTCGGATATGGAAGATACATATATTAAACGTGTTGTCCAGAAGCTTATTAAAGTTTGTCTTTGTGTAATCATTTTTATCTGTAGTATTCTTTAATAATATGTATGCTTTCATTCTATTGTGTTGAATCCCAACTCAACACAGGGCTCTTGGCCTCATAGAGTTAGGGATACGTTGTTTTTTTATATATTTTAAATATGTATCTTTATATGAATAAAAAAATATAGAGTACTTACAAGGAGTGCATGGAAGAGAAGTCCCTCTTGGTGTTGAAGGTGAAGATGGTTATGCCGGCCACAACGGCGAGGGTGAGGAACAGAGCCTGGATCACAATGGCCTGGTTGTAGAACGACACCAGCACACCCACCGTGTACGCTTGGACAACGGTCTGAAATTTTTTTTTAAATATAAAAAAATTATCAAGAGTTTACGAGTTTTATAAATACATAATATGAGTTTCACTTAAATTTTAAGTAAAATTAAATTCAACAATGTTTGATTATGTCCAAATGCTTGCAGACTGGCTGGATTTCCTCCCTAGGGAGTTGTTCATATTTAAATTTATATTATTTAAGTCAACAGATGGAAGAGTTGAGGAAATGTGGAAGTTCAAACATGGGCAGAATGGTGAATGTTACACAGTGTGTAAAGTGGCCATTAAACCAGCCAATAACAGGTCATAAGCCCTGTAAATGCCTAGACTTCCATATTCCCTTCTCAAAATTTTTTCCCTCTCTGTTGAAATAAATTTAAAAATTCAATTCAATATTGCATACAATCACTTCTGTAAAACGCCCTTGAGGCATTATATGATGAAAGTGTAGCTATATAAGTTATCCATAAAAATAAAAATACAGTCGAACTTGGTTATTATGAGGAAGATCAGACTGACTGAATTAGCTTGTTATAAGCATTACTCGTTATACCAGAGACATGTTTTATTTTAATCCAATCGCCATTGCACATTGTCACTAAGTAAAACTGTCAAGGAAAATAATAATAATTGCTCACGATTACAAACATACCAGTTTCTAAATTTCCTCTTATTAATAGACATGTGTGAAATTCAAGGGTTGGTTTTAATCACCCACTCATAATGTTTATTATGCATTGACCACAGAACATTGAAAAAACTGAAAAACATTGTTAAAACCCCCGAAACAAGGGTATCATTCATAAACTATGATAATGTGGATGTTTAAACAGAATGGGCAGAATGGTGAATGGTACACAATGTGTAAAGTGGCTATTTAAACCAGCCAATGACAGGTCACAAGCCCTATAAATGCCTAGACTTTCATATTCCCTTCTCAAAAATGTTTTCTCTGTTTGTTGCAAAAAAATTTAGAAAATTTTCTTTCAAATGATGTACCTTTACTATTTTTTTATACTTTTGGTGCATGTTTTTAAATTTGGAAAAGAAACGGACACAACTTAAGCTAACACCTAATACATACAGAGAACTTAATGAATATGTAAAGAAATTTCCTTACGAATGCAGCGAGAAGCATGAAGTTAGCGGGACTGTCTCGCCGCTTGACGAACAGGGCGATCAGAATCACGATGCTCATTATGAAGGCTACCATCACCATCCAGTCACTGAAACAAAAATTAAATGCAATTCAGAAATACATGGGTACCCCGCAATGCGCTGTGATGCCTGAGACAAATCTGGCATCTACTTGAAGGATTTTTTTCAATCTCTCTTTAATCCGTGGCTCATGTCTGAGGATGGGGATGACGCCTGACTCCAGGTACGGCTCGTCTGTGGACAGTCTCCCTTCGTCTGGAACGGTCTTGTGCTCTTCTATAAGCATTCTTCGGTGATAATTCCGATGATTCAGTGACTAGGACGCTCCATCTTGTCGGTTGACGTCCACGCGAACATGTCCCTTCAACACTTCCCAGGAGAATAGTTTTCTCCAAACTATCAGAATTCTCCCTGGAAATATGTCCAAAGAACTGCAGGATTCTTTTCTCGCACATGGATGTTAGTATTTCTCCTATGTCCAGTTCCCGGAGCATAGATGCATTCGTACGTCTGGCCATCCACGGAATCCGCAGCATTCGCCGCCAACACCACATTTTGAAAGCTTTGATTTTTTTTTTAAATTAAGGATTGCAAACATTCAATGAGATGCAGGACTTGTAGAGGGAGGCCAGGAGAGAGAATAACAAGTCAGATAAAATGAGATATTGGTGTTATCGGGTGCAGTAAGGTCAATTTATGTTCTGCTAAAAACAGCCAGGCCTCTTTCATACAAAAAACTGTAATAATTACCTTCTGAAAAAGTGTTGATCACAAAAACGGCATTTCTTAATTTTCAGAAAACACCCACAACACTAGAAAAATCTAACGTCATAGATGCTGATGGGAAGATCAATGCCTCCAGAAATCTAATTTTAATAAATAAATTAAAATGGATAAATATACAGGTGTTTTTTAAACCCTGTCACATACGAAACCACGATGATCAGTATGGGCAATAAGACATATTAGCATATTTAAAAAATATTTAGAACAAAGAAAATTTTCAAAAATAAAATATTTTAAAAAACCAATGGTTGCTTACTTCTGCAGGGGAGAAGTGAGGGGAGCGCGGCGCAGTGCCAGACTCCCCCCTCCCCTTCCTCGTTTCTCCCCTGCAGAAGTAAGCAACCATTTGCTTTTTTTAATATTTTATTTTTTTAAATTTTTTTTGTTCTAAAAAATTATTTTAATATGCTAATATGTCTTCTTGCTCATACTGATCATCGTGATTTTGGATGTGACAGGGTTTAATGAACACCCTATATATAAGTATTTTAATCTTATAAATTCATTTATTTGAAAATACCTATAGTAAAAATAAACATGTTTTAATACCGAATGTCACCTCATACATTAAAAATTTGAATGAGGTGTCATTAAATATTAGATCTGGCTGCTGTTTTATGCGAAATACATGGTTTAGGTTGTGTGGTCAGCCAGATAAAAAAATTACCAAAATTCCTCTAACACTCAATAAAATTCTTTTTAAAGTTATTATAACAAATTAACTAAGCGATTCTTTACAATTAAGTACCCTAATATAAATATAAAATAATATATGTGTTCAATAGATAATGACACAACATACGTCAGTGTTTTACTAGGGCTGTTTTCTAAAAAAAAAAAAACAAATGTATGCATTATTTATAATTTGACAAAGTAAAGAACAGTCCAACTATTGTGTAGATTTGATTATTCGTTAATTTCACAAATGTGCTATTGTCTCAGTTTCACTTTTTTATGGCTGGCTTTCTGCATACACATTCAAATAATACAATTAATATGCGGAGAAAGAAAATATGATAGAAACAGAAATATAGAAAATAAACAAACAAATAAACCATTTCCCCATTTCTAGGGGTAACCTCGCTTCCTCTACATTCATACAACTTCTCATGCACGCACGCCGATTATTCTGACTTTCGACATGTCCATCTTCAAGTATTTGTCAGATTTGATCGTGCCTCGTTTTCCGCATTCATCAACATTCGGGTAGCAAATATTTTTAGTGGTTCTTTCGAGATGTCCAAATTAACGCACAACTCCTTTCTTGATGTCGTTGATAATTCTTATCGCCATACAAAATGCACCGATGTCGACATTTTTGCACCTTTCGTCATATACAAGACAATTGACAGTTAAATAACCCATTTTTGCTCAGCCTTCAATTCTTTCATACAGTTATCGATATATACGTTGAACAGCCATGGTGTCATCATACATTCCTGTGTGACTTCTTAAGGAATGTTAAATCACGATGTGTATGATCCATTTATCCAAATACATGCTGTGTTGTCCTACAGAGATGCGATAGCCCGAATCAGATTGCCGTTCATTCTGTCATGCAAATGTAAACTTGACTAAAATATAAATAGAAAGAGTGAAATGGTAATAGTTGAATGACATTCAGTGATTGCATAAAATAAAACAATTTATTTCCGAAGAAGTCAAGATTGTGGTTTGTGTTAACAAGGCGGATGATTCTTGGTGCAGGGGAGTGAAAACTGTAATTAGCTCTATGGTTCCTGTTTGAAAACGTTGGTTCTGACTATGTTTTTGTAAATAAATGTTTAATGCAAGTAAGTACTCACTTTTCGTGGATGAAGAGTTTGATGGGCTCAACAGCCATACAGGTGGCTCCGACAAGGACCGTAGTCAGCAGCTGTATAGTGAGTAGGGAATACACCTTCCTGATGAAGCCCAGTCTTATTTCTATGCTCGCATTCAGCACGTTATTCTTGAACGCAAAATCATCCTAAAGCCAGACACAAAGTTGCTATTATTTTTTATGTAACACACCAGCATCGTTTCCCTGCCCGGATTTATTAATTACATAGTACATAAATTATGTCGCATATACCAAATCATCAAAAGTACAAGTCCTATCTTGACTCGGGACACATACACTCAAAAGGCACATCAGGCGATGTACAGTAGCGGTCACAGAAATCGCATGGGATTCAAAATTTTATATACCTGTAACTGGCAGTGGCAAACGGTGTTTTTTTACAGGTAAGCTACAAAAAGTGTTCATAAATTTGTACCTACATAATATATACAATAAGTAATATATAAATAGCTATTTTTCTGTGGTTCTGTGCGATACAACATCTCTCATCTATGAAATCAACTCAAACAACAATTATTATTAACTTTGCGATATATTATATGTAACTATATTCTCCATCATTTTAGTACAAAATCATACAAAATTTTATAAAACAAAAACCCACGATGAATTCAGCAGATATTTCCCATTACGATTGAAATGTCAACATTGTGCACTAGCCGATTTATTAAAAAACGGCCACTTAAAGTGCCACATGTCTTGCGATATGACTGCTCGAACTGTATCATCTCAAAGAAAAATAGTCCTAAGGAAACAATGTTCGAAATACTGTTTTCCAAATCGAGAATCTTCAAACAATATGTATCCACAGCTTACTTTAGGAGGAAATAGCCGCAACTGGTTTTAAGATGTTGAAAAATATTCGACGAACGTGCATTTGCAGTCGCAGGCCCTACGGCATGGAATGCTCTCCCAGCAGAAGTCCGAAACTGTGAGAGTGTAGTGATGTTTCGGAAGAAACTTAAAACCCACTTGTTCTCTAAATCATTTGAATAAATTCTTAGCATGTGGTGAAAAAGTAATATGAAAAAGTACATTATTTTTCTTAAATTAAAAAGTTAAAATTAAATTTATATCTTTATATAATCACTTTGTAAAGCGCCCTTGAGGTATTATATTACGAAAATAGCGCTATATAAGTTATCCATAATAATTATTATTATTATACTTTTTTTGTGAAGAAATAAGCTGGAATAATTGGCTAGTTTCTTGACCCACTACTGGCACTGGGCACGATTATTGACATTTTTCTTTTTTAGAGGAAAATACAAACAGAGACAATGATTCATAAGAAATGACAATTACATATTTGTTTGATTTTCTATAAATAAAGTTACATATAAAACATTATTATGGATAGTCAAATATAATGCATAATCGCTTATTGAACGATACGCCCCTGGTAACTAGGAGGTATAATTTAAAATATGAAATTCTTTATTAATTTACATAGATAGGGGTAACGGGTAACATTTTACTTGGTTGTAATTTGGATTTTGTTTGCACTGTTAATGTATACCAGAGTTTGTAAAAAATGTATCATTTTTGATTTAAATTATTCATTGACAATTCTTGATGGAATAACTTAATAACTTATATTTACATATAAGTTACTTATTTTTCCGCCCAATTAGCGCTTTCACACTCTAATGGGCATCTTCAGACTGGTCCAGTCAGACCAGTCAAAAAAAATTCAATTTGGGCAATAGAAATCTAAAAGATGCACCTAAATCTGGACGGCCTTCATAATTTTGTGAGGGCATATTAAAATCCCTGGTCGAACAGATCTTCGATCAACCATAGGAATTATCATAGACAGTCAAATCCTCATGGTCAACTGTGCAGTTAAATTTACAACGCATAAGCAAAACTAAGAGAATGGTAATTTGTGTGAAAACCCTATTATACTAACCTAACCTAACCATGTCACCAGAAGTCAAAATCTGCTATTCATAACTTCTAGCAGCAACTTTTGTTTTTTTGCCCCAATGTCCGGAATGTGTAGATTAGTCAATTCGTCATACAACTTGGAATCTTTTGGGATAGATCTTTCGGCTTGTCGTAGATCACTTCGCCATTAACACAGTGTAGGATGATTTTTTATTTTTTTTTAAGCCAATCAACGGGCTTAAGTAAGCCCTAATAGATTGGCATTAATGAGTAATACTTAATTTAAACATTCTTAAAATCTACTTAAATTAACAAAGTGTATAATTAACAAAAGGTATGTATATAGCATAATCTAGGCGGAAATGGCAAGTGTAACATCGCGAGTCAGGAGAGACAACACTGCTTGCTTCTTAAATGCCTGCCCTTGCTGTAGAAACACATCGACAGTACCGTTTAGTGAGATTTCGTTCACTGTTCTGAGGATCCTGAGAAAAAAATCCAATGTTAGTTTTATAATTTCTCACAGCAAAGACTGGATTGGTACGCAAGTTAAGGCGAGGTACATTAAGGTTTATCTGAGCGAGGATATCATGGGCATCCATACAGTTCGATATTAATTTGTGCAAGAATATCAAACCAGCCAAAATCCTTCTGAATTGGCGTGTGTTAGCTCAAAGTCTTATATACTTATCGTGTTTATAAATATGTTGTATGTTTTATTGCCCTTGTTTGTCTTTGCTACATAGTTTTATGTTATTTTTGTTTAGTTTCTTGTACACATGTTTCTTGTTGTAATTGGCTTAGCCCGTATATGCAATAAATAAATATGTGTTCAATAATAAATAGCACTCACCTCGATACCCCTTTTGCCTCCCTGTTCACAATCTTCCTCCAACAGAAGGAATGGAGTTGACGACCCCATGATGACAACGTTCGGGAATAAGTATTTATCACTTTAATTTCCTAAACAATCAAACAAAATATTTTATTAGTATATACAATGAAGACTATTTTATGCATTTATTTTATTTATTTAGTAAAAGAAAAAAGTATACATATTTCTTATAATGTTATATTCAATTAAATTCCTTGAAAACATTAGGAAGTTTTTAAAAAATATTTTTTTTATTTAATATAATATAAAGTTACAGCATGTTAATGAAAAGAAATACATAATAAAGCAAAAAAGTACAGAAACAAAAAAACGAAACGGAATACCACACCAAAAAAGAAGCAACCTCTTGTGCTTGCTGTGGGATTACAATATCAATAATTGAATTACAAAATACACATACAGGTGTTCTTTAAACCCTGTTACATCCGAAACTACAATGATCAGAATGGTCAAGAAGACATGTATTAGCATATTTAAAAAAATATTTAGAACAAAGAAAATTAAAAAAAACAAATGGTTGTTTACTTCTGCAGGGGAGAAGTGAGGGGAGCCCGGCGCAGTATCAGACTCCCCCCTCCTCGTTTCTTTCCTGCAGAAGTAAGCAACCATTTGCTTTTTTTGATATTTTATTTTTTTAAATTTTATTCGTTCTAAAAAGTTATTTTAATATGCCAATATGTCTTCTTGCTCATACTGATCATCGCGATTTCGGATGTGACAGGGTTTAATGAACACCCTGTATATTTCAAAAAATAAATGAAGGTATGTAAAACATTTTTTTATAAATAAGTGCATATACATATGCATGCAAATGAGCATGCGTGTATAATTATACACGCACACTCACTCACACGCACATACAAATTCACCCACATACATAATATAAGATGGTGAAGAAAATTATAAAATAAGGTTTTCAAGTTACTTAACAAAAGAACTTCAAGTACTGTAGAAAAAAAAAATTGAAAGAAAGAAAAAAAACATATTTCCTTAATTTTAAAATAAACAACTTAAATATGATTTAAATGCTAATGTTAAGTTAGGGAAACGATTCGGAAATTCAACTGTAGGTAATAAATAATATATTTTTTTAATGATTTACTATTTAAGGGTCAGATGTAAGAAATATTGCTGACGATTGAACTGTTCATTCTATACGGATAGTAAGGTAAATATCTAATTAAAATCTCAAATTGAAATTTTTAAAATCCCATACGAAATAAATAAAGGTTTAATTATTTTTTTATTTTTATTAAATGACAATTTTTCTAAACATTTATCTAATTCCTTACCATCAAACATTAAACCTGCATTCTACACAACTAATAATATGGGAACATTGTTCAAAAATCACAAATACAAAGTCCATAAATATAATAAATTAAGGAGTTATTTCAGAAACACCTAACTTTAAAAAATCATAGCGCTGATAGTACGATATATAAAAATGAAATATTAAAAAAAAAATGGCTTAGTTTAATATTCTATTAACAAATAAAAAAAGAAAAAAAGACACTGAACTTTCTCATTATTATGCGTTGGGCATGAGTTAGGTGTCAACATTTTTTAGGGCTCAGGGCATGTCTATGTGTATTAATAAGACAATGGTTTATTAATATCGGTACCACGTCTGCCTCGTAGTGCAAAGTAGGCAAGTAGTCTCGGGTTCGATTCCCGACATGGTTGATATGAAATATTTATATGGAAGGGCGTTTTTACACTAGAATATTTCATAGTCCCTGGACTGGTACCCGGGCCCCGATGACAATGGGAAGTTAACATTTATCTTCAATTTTATCTACACAGTAAAATTAAGTTTTCTGTATGAAAAGCAGAGAATATGCACACGTTTTTTTTTTTAAACATGTTCAATTTCAGGTTAGCGGCGAAGATACTTGAAATTTTCATACAAATATGCACATTTTCGGACATAAATTTAAATTTTACTTTATAGACAGTCGATGATAACTCTATATATAAAGTTTATATTTGAAGCACTAACTTTGTGGTTATTCATTATAATAAAATAAATAAAACAACTTTTTTTTTAACCACTAATTTTTATTTTTCACCGACCGGTTTCAAAGCAAACAAGCTTCTTTGTCAAGGTTTACGTAACTAATGAATCGATTCCTTTTTATTTTATTTCTATTATGTTCACTAAATACTGACAACTCTATTTACTTCCCATTGTAATCTGGGCATTGAAGCGCAAGACTGATTATCTTACCTTCAGGTAACAATAATGATTAACACACTTCAGGCGGGAAAGGTATTGCGCCTGCGGACCGCTGGCGATGGGCGAAAATAAAGGTCCCGCGCAAATTTCTTTAATTTATTTGAAATCGCTATATCTTCGAAAATGATAAAAATATTTCAATAAAAAATTCTACATACTAACTCAGCATATTCAAGCTATAAAATTGCAAACCAAAACCTATTATTATTTGTAATTCAACATAATTATGGTTCAATTTTTTAAGTAAAACTTGATTTCTATTTTATAACATTACATATTTCGTATTTTCTTTTATATTTTGTATAAAAAAAGGAGATTTGCATTGCTATTTGAAAATTATGTACATATAGTAAAGACCTTACCAGAGATATTGGTTTATAATATTCATATAAAAACATGGGATAATTCCTCCTTTTTTGCCTTTGAAATGAGGCCGGGGCAAAGGGTATTTCTACCCTTCCCGCCGTTAAGCATCAATCCACTGCACGGGCAGAAATACCTTTCCCGCCCGAAGTGTGTTAAGATACGCTGACCATTAAACCACCAGGTCAACACTGTTCTTGCATCGAGACAACACTATTGCGTTGGCAAGAAAGTCCATACTTTTTGCCAGAATCGTGGAAAAGCGGGAGTGCTGTCAAGTTGCGGAAGGTGTTGACCTCGCTAGTTCATGACATTGGTCGTAGGGAGTAAGAAAGATTATGCATGCCGCGGATTGGAGATGCTTACTGGATGTTGAAAATTGAGAGACACTTCCTCTTGTTAGTAGACATGTTTATAATTAAAGGGTTAGGTTTTAACTGATCTGGATTAGAACTCATTTGAAATCACCCACTTGTAGTGTTTATTGTGTATTGAAATAAGCATAGAACATTTTAAATAGTCTTAAAAAAACCCCGTAAAAACCCCCGAAACAAGCATGTCATTCATAAACTACAAAAGCAGCTGTAAATTGTAACAATGTGCCGGACCGGCACTTACTAAGCTCACAAAACTTGGATTTTTTAAAAACCATGGGTGTTCATTTTTCAATATTGTCGGTGAAAAATCCAATTAGGTACCTAAAAACTTACATAGCTATCATAAACATAATCCGATCCCAACGCCCGGCGGTATTTATCCTTTACGTTAGCTGACCGTTTGGATTTTATTACTTGGGTTCTTATTTCGAAAATGATGTTTTTAACAGTTGAAGATTTTTTGTGTAATTTTTAACAGTATTTTTGTTCTGTATGTCCGAGAAGTAGCTCGTTATAATAGTGAATAATTGTATGGAGAAAACCATGAACTAAAATGTCAACTAATGTTTCCTCGTTACATCCGAGATCTCGCTATTTCCGTGATCGTTAAAACCGAGTTTGACTGTATATGTGTATATATATGTGCATATATGTGTATGTATATGTATCAAAATGTGTACATGAGTAAGTTTATATTTTATTAGTCTGTGCTTTATATTAACTAGTAAACTATTATTATGTATTAAAATGTAATTGCCTAGCTTGGACCGGGGTATGTACCCTTTTTAGCTGGGAAAAGTGAACATAAAATTGTATTTATAAAATGTATGAATTATAAATAATCATTTACACTAGGGGTAAGATCACAATCTGTGATTGAAATTGGAGATCGGTTTAAAAGGTGTTGTCGCTGTCAATGCCTTAATTTCGCTTACATTTTTTTACTTGGCAGTTTTTTGCCCATACTGGCCATTTGCTATAAACCCAATGAGATGTATTAATTTAGTGATAACACATTCATTATCCATTTGAAAATGTCAAACAATTCGATCCGTGCAAGCGGTGGAAAGAAGAAAATGGATGTTCCTACAAATTGTATTAATCGGAGTCTGCCATTTTTTATTATAATCGACACATCGTTATTTAATAATGATGAAAAACAATTGGGTAAGAGAAAAACAATAGCTTGACTCATTGAGTAAATATCACGAAACGTCATGAAAAATGACAATGTCGCAAATTTTTATTTACAAGGTTGATCTAAATAAGTTTTTAGTATATTTTCTCAAGATATTCGAGATGACAGTTCGCTTGGATTTTTAATAGCTGTAGAGATAAGAATATCACTTAAATTTTTGACCTACAAGCAAGACGCTGGCAAAATCGAGCAAAAATACTATTGGCATTTTTTCCGTGTTTACATTACTTTCTACTTAGTGATATAATATGATTTTACCTTTTTATTGACGATTAAATAAACGTTAACGTTCAAATAATGAAAAATGCATTAATTTACGAATGGTTTATTATAATATTACCTTATAACACGAAAAATCCAACAGTATTATCACTAGAAAGTAGAGAAAAACCGCGAGCCTGGTAAACAGCTGTATCTTTTTCCAGATTTTTTCGTTTTTGACAAGACAAATCATTTTACCACAGACAATTTTTCTTCAAGAATTTCTACTAAATTGAACCACAAACAAAAGTTTTCATAATTCTTCTTCTTCATTGTTTTATGGCTTTTCAAATCCCTACTTGGTTCTTCTAGAACTAGACAGAATCAAGTTTGATAAGTTTTCTTTTTTTTTTCCTATTCCGAATATAAAAAAGTTTTGTTTTATTTTTTTCAGTTTTGAATAGCACGCATAATTCGAAAAAAATCATTTACACATAAAAGCTAGATTACAATACGTACTGCAGCTACAGAGTGCATTAATAATTAAAATTCATTCAACTATTCATTCAACTATTCAACTATTCATGAAATTTCAGTATAGGAAATTTGATATGTATATATAGAAGCTAGTTTAAAGAACGAAATACATGAATAAATACAATTAATGATTTTGATAAATTTGCAAATAAATATGCAACATACAACGAGCAGAATAGTAAGTTTATGGCAAAAATAATAAATTTTTGAAAGTAAGCCTGTTTTAATTTCCAAAGGATGGCTATTGCAAGTAGTTTCATGTCCAGTATACTCTGCCTGTGGTTACTGTCAACATGTTGCTTACAGCTGGGGCTGCAAAGCTGGTTACTGATTTATTTCTGGTAGATGTAGATGCTTGTTCTTACTAAAGGTTGGTTTCTATTGTTTCATCAGCTTAATGTCCATTTTATTATTTTTTTGTTTTTTTTTAAGATCTCTCTTTATAAAATAAAAAAAAATTGTACCGACTAGGCGATTTAGTAGATTTTTTTTTCATACACATAAGTCTTCAAAAAAAAAAACTTTTTGTTCTGCAACTAGCTCTTAGCGCATAAGATACCGACAGTGTTGTGTAATATGGAATATTTATTTCTAACTTGTTAGGAAATCATTTTGGATTTCGTATATATTATATTAAAACGAAAATGCAGAACATCACAGCTAATGAAAAGTCTCATAAATGCCCTCCAAATTTCATTCACATTCTTTTCTACATCTTTGTTCTTGTATTATTAATTATTTTTCATCTTTGTGCGCTTTGTTAGGTTCTTCCCAAGGTTGATGATCACTGTGGCGAATGCTGTATTTTTATATTTTTCGTTTTGGTAAACCAACACCAGTAGGCATTTCGTCATGTTATAATCCAGTAGGGATTATTTGTCTACCAACATTTAAATTTGCGCTAAATGATGAAAATGGATTTGATGCATTATATTTTTCAAAAGTGCAGAAACTTTTATTTTTCCACGGTTCTTAGTTTATTTATATTATGTCTATGGTTCATTGTACCTTTAGTCTATGGCTCGGTGAAGTTTTCTTTTTGTTGTCATCTGATCGAGTGTTTATGTCAGTGGCATTTTGCAATAATATTTATCATAATATAAGATAAAAATAACGAGCATTAAAAATAAACATGGAATCAACACCATTAATTCCAAAGCCTCAAAGAAAATCAATATGGTCGTGGTAAGCACTTCAAAACTCAAAACAGTTCGCGAATTTTATCGCATTTCTAATCGTCTTTATTTTGGAATTGATAAGAAAATTAGATATGCGTATGGCTTGAAACAATGACCCGAATTTTTCGAAATATATATTTTTTAATTCGTCTTAAGTCAAGATTATATATCCGTAATATATATATATATATATATATATATATATATATATATATATATATATATATATATTATGGGTAATCATAAAAAACAAATCTATCAAAACATTTTGTGTAACTAACTCTATGCGCTCATTTTACAGTACAAATGAACTAAGAGTACAGGATTTATTTAGAAACAATAACATAATACCACTTTCATGAACATATGCAAAACAAACATGGCTTTGACAGTAATCCTCTATAACTCTTCACAGCATGCAGTTAAAAGAATTCTAACAAAGAGACAAATAACAATCACAAATAATAATCATTCTCCAATGACCCGTCTTCGTCATATTGTTAACTCAAGATAAGATCTGGACTTTTATGGTTTAAGTTTACAACAATTTTAACGAGCACTAAATAAATAGTGCAGATCTTGTTTCAATGTCCCTTAGATATATTTTTTTAATTTAACTTTACAAAACGCCCAAGGGGCATTTTCAAAAATTATGCATGTAAGTACAAACATAGTAAGTAATAATTTAGAAAGTAAACACTACTATTTTTTTTGTATACATTTAGAAACAAAAAAAGCATGCTGCAATGCAAAATAAAAAGAATGTAAAAAAAGAAAAAAATGTGCATATGCACTTATATAAGAAAAACCTTAGAATTAAAAAGCAAATAAAAAAAAGTAATTAACTTATTAATAAAATAAAAAAATGCAAATATATGTATAAAAAAATAGTATTAAATTAATGTTAAAAACAAATACTAAAAATTAGTTTACAGTAAGTATATATAAGACAATAATGGTAATATAATATATGGTATGGTTATGTTTGTCAGTGTTTCTTTTCTTTTCCTGATAAACTTTTAATTTGCTCTCGTATTTTTTCCTAATTTAATTATCAACTGAAATTTAATATTCTTTATCTTTTCTATTTCTTTACTCTTTACTCTTACTCAAATAAATAAAAAAACAACCTGAATGTAACATTCAATTTTTACTAATCTGTTTTTTTTATTTAAAAAAAATATATTATAGATTTTTTTTTAAAAATATGTATTATGCATCCATACCATAGATTTATGTATTCTAAATCTAGTATAGCACAGGCTATGCCTATGTGGGGTTTTTTTTTTTGTTTTCATGTAAAGTTATATAATATTATGTAATAAGTTGAATGCTGTCGAAATGCGATCCCTCAGGCGAATGTGTGGTAAAACGATGTATGATAGGTGCACAAATGTCGAGATCCGTGAAGTGTGTAAGGCTGAGACATGCATTATTGACAGAATCAAGAAAGGGGTGCTTTGTTGGTTTGGACATGTAGAGCGAATGGACTGCTAAAAGGATCTACGATCTAAATGTTGATGGATGCAGAAAACGAGGAAGACCGAGAAAGACATGGCACGATCGAGTCCATCAAATACTTGAAGATGGACATGTCAAAAGTAGGAATAATCGGCGTGCGTGCATGAGAAGATGTATGAATGTAGAGGAAGCGAGGTCTGTATGTCAAGATAGAGTGTTATGGTGTTCTATCCTCTCTGCCTACCCCTACGGAGAAACGGCGTGATGGTTTGTTGTTGTTGTTGTTATGTAATAAAACCTCTACCTACCTACCAACCTATCCTACTTGCTACTCTACCCCAACTTGATTCCCATTTTCTAAAAGTGAGTTATTAACTACTCGTTGAAAATGGCCCTCAAAATGAAATATTTGGGTAAATCATAAGAACGCAAATATTTCTTTTTATTAAAAAAAAAAATGGAAACGAAAAAAATCGTAAATAAAAAAAAAAGTGTTGGTAACTGTCCTTATATTGTAATACGAATTGTATAAATGGACAATGTTCGTAAAAAAATGAATAAAATATCAAATTGAAAACAAAAAATAAAATTAAATGTGTATGGATGGTGATCTGTAAAACATACTCACTAAAAAAATACGGGAACGAACTTGAACATATTTAAAGTTTGAATTCAAACATTGCGATTCAAATTTTTACTTTCCAACAACAACCCTTAATGTGGAATATCCCGAAGTAGTTTCGTGTGACATGTATTTTCAGAGCTACATATGTTATATTTATTCTTCTTCTTGCGGTGCCTTATGTTAATTTATTTATTTATTTATTAACGGACATTGTCCATGTATACAATTTATAACGTTTAAATATTACAATAAAATAATAGTTTAAAACATTAAAAACAAAGAAAAGAAGCATTGACAAACATAAGGGATATCGAGACAAGATCTGGACTATTTAAACTAGTTGTAAACTTAAACCAAAAAAGTCCAGATCTTGTCTTGAGTTAACAATACGACAAAGGCGGGTCATTGGAGAATTAAGGCCATAGTTTGTTCTATGCTGATCGATGAACAGTACTTCATTGTTTCTCAATCTACGAGTCGGAATATTGAATTTTACTTGTCCCAGTAATGATGGAATATCGATTATACCATTTAGTATGCCGAACATATATATGGAGTCAATATTAGTTCTACGTTTTTGTAGACTAGAAATATTTAACATTGACTATTTCAGCATAAGAATAATTATCTCTCTCTAGTCCGAGCATCCACGCTATTTTTCGAAGCAAGCGATATTGGACTGATTCAATGTGATTTATGCGATTGACATAGAATGGAGACCAGACCACGGAGGCATATTCTAGAAGAGGGCGATCAGTTGAGCAATAAAGAGTTTTGATTGTACGAACATTAGTAAAATCAGAGGATATTCTGTTAATGAAGCCAAGTAATTTCAGTGATTTATTTACTGTATTATCTATATGCTCGTTGTATGTCAGTTTAGAGTCCAAAACAACTCCTAAATCTCTGATGGACTTAACTATGTTGACAATCACTACAGCGAAAGCATCGCGGTCTTGCGCTACTCCGAGGCCAGGACAACTGCTAGTTGGATGTACTCGCCATAGTGATTCCGGGGAAAAGATGACCAGAGTGGTTAGCCGTTGCCTACTCTGGTGGATTTTTCTGTCGGGGTTACTTTCCCTTAGCTGGTTGGTTCTGGTTTGGAGGCGCTGGAAACTCGCCTTTCATCCTCTCGTTATCTGCTGTGATCAAACCGTTGTGAGTGTGATCCCATTGCCCAGGGTTCGCGATGTAGATGTTAGCGAGTAGGACTAGTCAGTAGTGTTGCCGGTGGAATGCAACTGAGCGTTCGCAGCATTTAATAGAATCACACCCCCCAGCAAGATGTGACTCACTGCGACCCTACTGACGGTATAAACAAGTATAATATTATATTTATTAAACAATAAAAATTATTGCAGGTTTCGCTGTTGTCTATGGCCTTACATAGGGAGGAAAAAAAAGTTGAGTTCTCGTGTCATCAAGATGGGGCTGTTACCAGATGAGAAATTCCCCCCTAATAAAATTAGAAATCAAGTAAGTCATTCCATAAGCTCTGTAAACGCTCAGATTTGCATGTTAATTAAAAAGTCATTTTAATTTTTTTTTGGACCTAATTAGCGATTACTATTTGTTGCGTATTAAAATTGATATTTTTTATTAATAAATGTTGCTACCGAAACCATAAAAGAATTTAAATAGAAAAAGGTACAATGTCCTTTTTTTCATTCTTGGTCCTTTATTTTATCATATCAAGTCCTCTAAATCACACAACGGGAGCTAGTAACCCTTAACTGTATATGCTATTCATTAAAAAAAGAAGCTATTTAAATCTCCCTTTTTTTTTTTTCGTTATTTCAACCAAAATTAAAATCGAAAACTAAATTCAAATAATAAATCTTTATCATGTTGTCCTTATGAAATGCATCTAACAGTTTTGGAGCTATGAAAAATGAGTGTCTTTCCCCGAACACATTTTGTTTGTTTTCAGAAATACAGTGTCTTATCGTTCCTGCCATTGGTTTTGTATGAACAGTTTAGTTTATTCTTAAACCTGTACTTCCTCGTGATGGCTCTCAGTCAGTTCATCCCGGATATTAGGATCGGCTACCTGTATACCTACTGGGGGCCTCTCTGCTTCGTTATCTCGGTCACCTTGTTCCGAGAAGCTATCGATGATTTGGGGAGATATAGGTAAGAAAAAAATAACACTGATGTTTTTATTTTATCGGAATACATTATACGGTTGAGTTAACAAAGTGTATCCCTCGTGGGTAGGGCTGCCACCCGTCCCGATATATCGGGACTGTCACCGTTATTGAGCCCTCCGTCCCGGCTTAAAATTACACAGTTTAGCAACACAAAATTATATCAATTCTAATAAATAAACAACTATAACAGTAACAGAGATGAAGAACATTTTAGAGAAGGTAATATAGAAGTCTAGGCATCTACAGGGCTTATGACCTGTCATTGGCTGGTTTAAGTGGCCACTGTACACGCTGTGTAACATTCACCATTCTGCCCATATTTGAACATCTATATTCCTTCTATTCTTTTATCTGTTGATGTTTGTGAAGTTAAAGAGCTGAAACCTTTATTTATGCGGGTGAGATTCATCTAATTGAATTAGTTCACCTACACACTAGGCAATTCTTGAAAAATTATATTTTTTTCAATTTCTATACTTCTTCATGGACCAGGCAGATTTATCAACAATATTTTGAGTTTGTCCAAATTTTTGTAGACAAGGACTGGATTCAACTCCCTGGGGAGCTGTTAACATTAACATATTACCTAGACTTCTATATTACCTCCTCTAAAATGTTCTTCGTCTCTGTTGTAATATGTTCATGTTAACAGCTCCCCAGGGAGTTGAATCCAGTCCTTGTCTACAAAAATTTGGACAAACTCAAAATATTGTTGAACTATAACAGTGCAAGTCACTCTCCAAGCACAAGAGTTAGTCTCTTTTTTTTGGAGAGTTACAGTTATAACATTTACAAGATGTATTTATAAAAGTAGATTTGTTTAGAATAAAAAATAAAATATGTACCATTTATGAAATTTATTAGTAAAAAAAAAAGAAGTTTTTATTCAAGTGTGCCATAAAGACAATGAGGAACTTCAGCCCTACGGGAAATTGGATACAAAAAATGTTTTCTTACGCGGGGTAAAAATTAGAGCATTAAATTGTAAGGCAAAGTTTCTTGAAAATGTACAGAAAAAATAATAAAAATTATTTTGATAAAAACGCACTACTTTAAATGACGTCACTGGTTCATGTGAATCAACCTATAATCTGAGAGCTATGGAAGATTTCCGGTCTGCTTGTCGCTTCTGGACCAATAGGAAGAACTGAATGAGAATAAGCGGAAATGAACCTCTGACGTCACACGGAGTTATTTCAGAAATACAAAACTTAAAAAAATCGTAGCGCCGATAATACGATATGTAAAAAATAAAAAAATAAAATTTTGACTTAGTTTAACAGTCTATTAACAAATAAAAAATTTGAAAAAAACCACTGAACTTCCTCATTAGGTGGTTAATTATGCCTTTTTTTGCATATAAGTTTTTTTTTTTCATAATTTATTCTGCAAGTTTAACTGGAAAATCATTAATTTTTAGTGACCTATGACCGTGTGTTACCGCAGATGCAATATATATTTATATTTTCGGCTTCGTGGTGTAGTGGTCAGCGCGTTTCCGTACCATGCAAGATGTCTCGGGTTCGATTTCCGACATGGTTGATATAATATATTGATTAAAAAAGGTATTTTTACACTGGAATATTTCTTAGTCCCTGCATCGACACCTGAGGCGTAAGACTGAGTATCTTACCTTCATGTAACAAAATTGATCAGGATACGCTGCGATCGGTGTGCCGATGCAGTGCCCTATGCACCATTAGTTGCGAAAAAGGAATGACAGTGAAGACATTAAAAAAAATTAAACTACAAATTTTTACCAGTCTACTTTTTGGTTGGCTGGAAGAAGTCCGGCAAAGTGCATGCACTTATGTACCCGAAGTTTAAAGTGAATAATTAACGAATAAATATTGTAATAAAAAGCAAAAACTCTAAATTTTAACAAGGGTCAATGATGATTTTCTTTCATTTACAGGCGTGATAGACTAGTAAACAACCAAAAATACTCTCGTTTGGTACTCGACGGCCTCCTGCGCGGCCGAGCGGAGTCTGTGAACGCGAGCAGTTTACGCGTCGGCGACATCATATCTCTCCATAGGGGGGAGCGCGCCCCCGCCGACATGCTCTTACTACGCACATCCGACTCTACTGGCTCTGTGTTTGTCGCCACCGATCAGCTCGACGGAGAGACGGACTGGAAAGTCAGGTAAAACAATATCTATTCTTCTTGTGCCCTATCGGGAGTCTCCGACATTAGCAATCACTTCTTTATAGTGATATCCTGGGAATTTGTTTTAGGATTGTGATGGTTGTTGGGGGTTGTAAAGCTCCTACCCCAGTTGGAGATGGACAAAAGAAACGATGTTGTGGTTCAAATGCGTATTTATTACATAGTGAGTAAGATGCATCACTTTGTTATGAATCACGAGAGTAACAATTTAATGAGGAAGTTCAGTGGTATTTATATATTTGTTATTAGACTTAAATTAAGCCTAATTTTTTTTATTTATTGTACTATCAGTGCTGTTTTTTCAAATTTTTGTATTTCTGCAATTAATCCGCGTGTAATGTCTCAAGTTCTCTTCCCTTTCTTCTCGGTTGATTCTGCCGATTGGTCCATTTACGGTAAGTAAACTGGAAATCTTCCACAACTCTCTTATCATTGGTTGATTCATATGAACTAGTGACGTCGTTCAAGAGCCTCATCCTCGGGGACCACTGGTTAAACCTGAGGATGTTAAAGAGCTCGCCCTCTACCTAATAGCCCGTTACTTTACGGATCTGGGCTTGGAGGGGGAGATTTAGCAAAATGTAAACTCTCGCCTTCCACACAGTAGCCAGGCTCTTTATAGACCTGGGCGCTATCCTGAATCACTCTCGTGATTCAGGATAGCGCCCAGGGAAAACAGTATTTATATACAAAATACACGAGATAATACAGCCACGAGAGCATTTGGAATACCAGCCCTGGACTTGGAGGGTGAGAACTGTTCACGGGGACCCGTCACAATAGATCTTCGCAGGTCGCAGTGACGTCAGGAGCTTGCATAGCACTGACCCCCACCACTATGAAAAAGAATAAGACGCCGTTCAAAGAGTTTGTTTTTATTAAACTATATTTTTTGTACATTTTCAAGAAACTACCATATAATTGAATGCTCTAATTTTTACCGCGGTAATAAATCATTTTTGTATCCAATTTCCCGTAAGGCTGAAGTTCCTCATTGAACTGACTGGCTGATGTAGTACTTAGTTCTTCATGTCTCCATGGCGGCGATGAAGTTAATATTCTACAGAATGTCGCTCTGTATATGTCACTCAATTTCGTTATGGAGGTTGTGCAATACTGTTGTTCTTGCAGAACATAATGTATTGTATCCAATAATTGATTGATTGATTGATTGATTTTATTTAATTAATAAATAAATGCTGACTTGCTTCTTGGGTCGACGCTCTAGATTTATAGTAAAATCGCTTGGTGCATGTATGTGTCATCGATCTATGGACATTGTCTCCCACATGGAACATGACACGACAATCAGAGTGGTTTCCTCTTCTCCGGGTCGCCTTCCCTTAGCTGGGTGGGTTCTGTTATATGGCGCTAGACATTTGCCATTCGCCGTCTCATTATCAGCTATGACACATAATCCGAGGTTCGCCATGTAATACATAATACGTTTATAGTTCTATTCCACTTTTATTTATAATATTTTACCAGTGACCGGGTTTTCGTTGTGACTCGTGACCGACATCGTCAGACAGGTGGGAGACTAAATAAATTTCTATGTTATATTCAAGTGCAAGCAGGGGTTGTAAATCATGGTTTTATAAAATTTTGGGAATAAAAGAGTTTAAATTAAAATAATTTAAGTATAAAGTAATAACAATTGTATGAATTTAAGTTTTGTTTGAATTAAATAATTTATTATAATTAAAATACAGTTCCACCAAGAAATGTCAGTAGAAAAACTCAATCTATTAGAATGCATATGATAAATAAATCAATAAATTGTTATCATTTTCTTGGGCAGGATTTCAGTACCGTCCAGTCAGAAGTCAACCTCGGATTACCAACTTCTCAACATGGATGTGACGGTGTATGCGGAGAAGCCCCAGTCGGACATACACACCTTCATCGGCACATGGACCGGCCACGATATCGGAGAGGTGCTGGAACTCGACGTGAAGCACACCATATGGGCGGGGTGTGTCCTAAAATCATCTCACGCCACGGGAATGATTCTATACACAGGTCTATTTTATTTTTTTTGGGTTCTTATAGTATTTATATATATACATGTTCCCATCCATCTGGTGGTGTAATAGTCGGCACGTTTGCCTACCATTCAATAGGCCTCGGTTCGATTCAATTTTGATAAAGAGGAATAAATAATTTATTTTTTTTAAATATACACAAATTCTATATATTTTTATCAAACAACGTATGCAGTTTTATTTTACATAGGTGGTTTGTTTTTGACCAACTAAAAATATCCTGTTTTAATTCATGACTCTAATATTGTTACATTTGACCTCAGGAATACCCCAGGGATCTCATTTGGGACCCTCATTTTTTTATAATGATCTTTTATGTAACTATGTCCACCTGTTTGGAGTGGGCACAATTGAGTTAATTAACTTCTAGTCTGCAATGAGTGTTATTTGTCTTTAGGTTCGGAGACACGTAGTGTGATGAACAACTCCACTCCGCACTCCAAGATCGGTCAGTTTGACCTTAAAGTGAATAACATGATCAAAGTTCTGTTTGTTGCCGTGTTCCTGCTATCTCTTCTCATGATCACACTCAAGGGATTCTCCGGTCCGTGGCTGCGCTATCTATGTCGCTTCTTCTTGTTGTTCTCCTACATCATTCCCATTAGGTAACTTTACTTTACTTACTTTAAAATTATTAATTTTATGCTTCACGTGCCAGTCCTGCGACTATGAAATAAGTGAAAACCCTTTGATTCGCTAACTAATACACCATGAGTTGAACTAACCTTCAATTGATTTCTCTTTTCAAGATTTTTACATGAGATGAGCTAACGCTCTTCCAGGGTTCTGGTTCTATTTCACACCCAAAACAGTATTCTTTATTCCACCTGGACATGGAACATACATGACTGTTTATCGATACTTTTTTTTTATGTAATAAAAAGGATCAAAGTCTACAGAATAAGACAATGATAATAATACTCGAAAACAAATGTATATCCAAATCTGTAAAGAATGCATAGTAAAATTGTCTTTGTCACAGTAAAATAACACAGGTCTTCATAAAAATCGGCCCTGACACCTTTCCTGCTGATTCCCATGTAAAATAATCTCCTAATTCCAAATATGACCCCTGTTTTCCCCAAAACTGTTTTTTTTTATGTCAAGTGTTTAACCATCTTTTTTTCACATTATGTTTATAACTTAAATAATATTTATAACTATTGCCACATTTGTAAACTTTTTACATCGTTATTAACCACATAAAATTGAAAACTAACCACAAAAAACATCGAAATCAGATATTATTAAACATTGAAACATCACTTATATTTTATTTGCTTTAAAAATTTTGGTGTATCAACATTCCTCGAAGAAAATTGACGCACTTAAACAAAAAGGTCAATCAAACTGCATCTACTTTGAATTTAGTTTGAGGCAATAATTTAACCTTTTTTAGTTTCTCTGCTTTTATTCTCCAGTTTGGGGACACGTTTCGACACTCTGCGTTTTCGACACATCGAATGAGTTTCAAACATTTTTAAACGTAAAATCAGGGTGACGAAAAACATTCATTGGGGAAAATATTTGATGGAAAATGGGACCTGAACATTTCTGCGTAAAGATTACAAAAATGAGATTTAACTTCAGAGAAATAATGCGTAACCTAGAGAGAAGCCATAACACTATGTTTCATAGAACGCAAGCGATGTTGGTCTGTTGGCTAGCAACCAATTGGTGGCCATTTTGTTTTATTTGACAACATAAACATAACGGTTCGATCGGATGCTTTTGTAGCTGTGCTTGGCTTTGTTTGTAAATAACTTGGATATTTACATTATAATAAATAAAAATCGACTATGGTGAATTGCAGTATGTTTGGTTGCAGCAGTAGGAGCGTCAAAGGTGTTAAAGGAGTCAGTTTTCACAAGTAATTGATTCCGAATATTTTCCCATGATTTACATTGATTTTTGGCATTTATTGTCCCAACACGTGTGTTTCGGATTCATTTTCTTTTATTCAAGTGTCAAGCCATCCTTCCTTTGATTCCGGTAGTCCTTGTTTTGAATCCTAATATACCTACTTCTCCCTGACGGCGAGTCAAGAAAGCAACGCGTGACACACAACCAAAAAAACCGTACCGCGAACAACAACGAAAACCGTACCGCGAGCGTGACAGTGATTTCGAATCACCAACATATAAGAAAACGTGCAAAGTGACCAGTGCAAACGATAACGGTGTCTTTCTGGACCAGTGCCAAAGGGAGGAAACCGTAAGTCCTTACTCCTTTCATTAATTCCAGGATTGACACTGAAAACCATAACGTCAATTAGTTTACCTAAAATAAAACGTTCCCTGTTTTCTTCGAACACGCGTATCGCGAGAGGGCAGGCCTTGTTTTACAGTCCCGAGGTCGAAGGTATCGAGCATCCAACATTTGGTCTATCTTGCGAACCGGATAATTAATATATTCGGACATTTTGCCCTTTCGCGACACTTTGTCGATGAAAATAAACCTGCATTGGTTAACGATTAAATTCTCATCATATCATAACATATCATTAATTTATATTTATATATAATATATTATTAACCTATAATCATCATAAAAACATTAACAACATTCATTTACATAAATTTCTGTGAGCCTTTTTGTCATATTTTTTTTCTTATTTGCATCAAAACTTTTAAACTACCTTCTTCGCGCGTCAATAATAAGCGCGTGTACTGTCCCGCAAAGCAAACGATAATTTTTAGCAGTAGCATTTAGCATTTAGCATTAGCAACTTATAAATCATTTTCACTTATTTTAACTTAGAATCATGAGTGTGAGCGTAAATGTTTATACAACTAGGCGAAATCACGCGCTAAAAAGATTGAAGGATGCTTTACGATCGGGAAAAAACGCTATGTCCGATCCAGAAAACATTCCACGTTTTTTATCGTGGTGCGAGCGGCTAGATCCTATAATGGATATGTTTAACGAAACGCAAATAAAAATTTTGTCCGAAATTTCTGAAGATGAAGCTGCCGTAAGGGAGAACAATGAGATTCAGGAACAAATGGATGAAATCGTGTGTGAGATTTTTAGCATCAAGCGACTGGTTTTACCACCATTGAAGAAAGAAGTCCAGTCCGAAACGTGTGAAAAGAAGCACTACGCAAAATTGCCGCTAATAAAATTACCTTTATTTACAGGTCAAATAAAAGAGTTTCCTGCGTTTTATGATTTATTTTTAAGTTTAGTGCACAGTAGGAACGACTTATCGAACGTGGAAAAGTTCCAATATTTAATATCGTCACTATCAGGGGAGCCTGTAAACATTATGCGAGCATATCCAATCACGGCTAATAATTATCGTGACGCATTTGATGCGTTAATAGCGCGATATAATAATAAACGACATCTTGCATTTTTATGTTGGGAAGAGATTTTATACAATAAACAAATTACTACTAATACTCCTCAGGCGTTAAGAAAAATTCTAGACATTTTTATGGAAAATATTTCTATCCTAAAGGGATTAGGACTTCCGACATCTGACTGGGATTTTATTCTCTTTCACACTCTTTTGACTAAACTCGATAAAAATTCACGCGAAGCATTTGAATTATCCATTAAAGGGGTAGATTTTCCAGTGTTTTCAACATTACAAGAGTTTCTTGTAGAAAGATGTCAGGCTTTGGAGAGATCCCGTCTTTCTAGAGATCGTTCTCCTGACGTCATCGCCAAGAAGACTCTGTTTAACAAACCGAAATACTCATCAACCTTATTGGCGAATACACAAACGTGTCCTTTGTGTTCAGAAAATCACTCCATATATTCATGCGAACGGTTTAAGGAGAAACCCACAAAAGAACGTTGGAATGTCGTTAAGCAACTAAAACTGTGCGTAAACTGCCTGAGATCAAATCATAACTTATCAAATTGCAAATCAACTTTCAATTGCAAGAAATGCAATTCTCGTCATAATACAAACTTGTGTTCTTCAAACGTCTCTGAAGTTCATAATTCACCAGAAGTTATCGCTTCCACTTCTAAAAATAATTATATCATTCCAGCTACTACTCTTAGCAATATGTATTCGGCATCACGCCCTACACCTTCTTTTGTTCTCTTAGCGACAGCTGAAGTTGAAGTAAGGGATTATTATGGCAATTATCAAGTCGTTCGTATTTTACTCGATCCTGGTAGTCAAATCAATATAATTTCAAATCGCTGCGTAAACAGATTAGGTTTAAAACGTTGTAAGGTAGATACCCCGATGTCAGGCATTGGTCAGGTACCTACTACCTCTTCTCATAAAGTGAGCATTGAGCTACGTCCAGTAGGTAAACCAGATCCAGTATATTTTACCGAAGCTGTCACACTAGAGCGTATTTGCGGTGACATGCCAACCCACCAAATCACTAGTCAATATCGTCACCTATCAAATATTGTGTTAGCTGATAATCGTTATAACCAACCTCATCCCATTGATATTTTAATAGGCGGTGAGTTGTTTCCCAAGCTTCTTCTTTCAGGCAAATTAGAAGGAGATGAAATGGCTCCGACAGCCGTAAATACCGTATTCGGTTGGATTTTAATGGGAAGAGTCTTGTCTGCTAACTCGAGCAATCAAATCAATTTACTGTCACATTCATTGTCTGTAATTGATGACACCCGACTGGGTTGTGCTGTTCAACAACTTTGGGAGATTGAAAATATACCTAACACTGAGCCATCAAATATCTCTGCGGACGATCAACGATGTGAAGAGATGTACCAGAACACTCACTCCAGAGAATCCGATGGGCGTTATGTAGTGAATTTACCTTTCCGCAATTCAGAGACACCATCGTTTGTCAATTCTTATTCAATTGCCCTGCGGCGATTCTATCATCTTGAAAAGCGCCTATTAAAAAATCATATTTTTTATAAGGAATACAATGATCATATCATGGAATATTTATCAAGCAATCATATGGAGCCCATTCCTCCCGGTGAATGTCAATCCTCATCTGCATATTATATTCCTCACCACGCAGTCGTGAAACCCGAAAGTCTTACGACAAAACTTCGCGTCGTTTTTGATGCTTCTGCCAAGGATGAGCGAGGTTCTTCATTAAACAACACCTTGTTGACAGGGTGTAAACTACAAACAGATATCGTAGAAATTCTTTTGAGATTTCGTCTTCATGCAATCGTCTTTACGGCGGACATACGTCAAATGTATCGCCAAATAAAAATGACTAAAGGTCATCAAGATTATCAACGTATTCTATTCCGTTGCTCTTCTAATGAACCCATTCGAGAATATCGACTCAACCGAATTGTTTTTGGAATTTCTTCGGCTCCTTTTCTTGCTATTAGAACTATGCATCAATTAGCACAAGATGAGAGAAATTCGTTTCCCCTTGCATCTAGCGTAATAATGAGAGACCTGTATGTTGATGACGTAGTATCGGGCTGTGATTCGCTAGAATCAGCTCGGAGTCTCCAGACACAATTAAACGGTATCATGTCTTCTGGAGGATTTGAGTTGAGAAAATGGTCGAGTAATGAACCACAGTTTCTGAATGCTATACCCAAAGAACACAGAGCTTCGTCACTACAATTCGATTCTAATCGTGATTTTGTCAAAATTTTAGGACTTGAATGGAATTCTGCAGAAGATCAATTTATTTATCACATCAATCCGCTTAACCGATCATGCACAAAAAGGACTATGCTTTCAGAGCTAGCCCGTATATTCGACCCCCTAGGATTTTTATCGCCTCTAACATTCTTGGCCAAGTTATTAATACAACGACTTTGGCTGCTCGGGGTCTCTTGGGATAACCCCGTCCCAAGTGACATACATAACCTATGGGTAAGGTACACAACGCAATTACCTAATCTTACACAAATTAAAGTAAACCGACGTATAACTAACAACGGATCTCATGAATATCAAGTTCATGGATTCTGTGATGCCAGTGAATCTGGTTATGCCGCAGTTGTTTACTTACGCAGTTCGACAGCCAATCATCATCACCAGGTGGCACTTGTATGCGCCAAATCTCGAGTATCACCCGTAAAACGCATGACGTTACCGCGTTTAGAACTCAGTGCAGCTTCATTATTAGCTGATCTCATGCATTACATTCTTAAAACACATTCAGAAATCAGCAATATAACAAAAGTATATGCATGGTCAGATTCAACTATCGTATTATCTTGGATTCAATCACAATCAACCCGATATAAGGTTTTTGTTGGAAATCGAATTTCCAACATTCAACGTAAGCTGCCGTGTGCTGAATGGAGGCACGTGCCAACCAGTCAAAACCCAGCTGATTGTGCTAGTCGAGGCTTGTTGCCCGATGACCTGATACATCATCCACTTTGGTGGATGGGCCCCTCATGGCTGAAATTGGAACTTAACGACTGGCCGAATTTGATAATTGGTAAATCTAATGACGTAGCAAGAAATATTGAATTAGAAAAACGACCTAACGTTCTTGTTAACGACTCATGTCAGCGTCCATTAGAAGTGCTAATCACACGTTATTCTTCACTTAGAAAAATACAACGTATCGTAGTATACATATTACGTTTCATAAATTCTTCCCTTATAAAAGATAAAGCACTTCGTCAACCTACAGATCAGGAAATGCATAAGGCTTTGATGTATCTTGTAAAATCTGTTCAAAACACCGCCTTCATTGGGGAAATTCAGAATCTGAAACTGGGAAAAGATTTACCGAAATCAATGAGAAAATTAAATCCCTTTATTGACAGTGAAGGTATATTACGGGTCGGTGGGAGACTAAAATCTTCAGATTTATCATACGACGCAAAACACCCAGCTTTATTGCCTCGAAAACATAGATTGACTGATCTTATAATTCAGTGCGTGCACAGCGAGAATCTGCATCCAGGTTTACAGTCGGTACAATATCTGGTTATTCAAAATTTTTGGATTTTATCTGCAAAACGTGCTATTCGGCACATCTTATCGAAATGCTTCAAGTGCTTCCGGGCCAATCCTCAGTCATTGCAACCCAAAATGGCTGATTTGCCACGGCTGCGAGTCACACAACTTAAACCGTTTCAAACTGTTGGCGTTGACTACGCAGGCCCGTTTAACATCACGATGCATAGATATCGAGGTGCTCGTACCACGAAGGCTTATCTATGCCTTTTTGTTTGTTTTGCAACCAAAGCCGTACACCTTGAGTTGGCTTCAGACTTGTCATCGGATGCCTTCTTAGCGGCTCTGCGTCGTTTTGTGAGCCGCAGAGGAAGATGTAATCGCATACATTCGGATTGCGGCACTAATTTTAAAGGTGCTTACAAGATCTTGTCAAATTTGATGCGTGACGCCAGCGAAGCAGAACGCATTGAGTTCAAATTCAACCCACCCAGTGCTCCACACTTTGGCGGACTTTGGGAAGCCGGGGTTAAAAGCGTTAAGACCCATATATATCGAGTTATTGGAGCACAGATCCTTACTTACGAGGAACTCAATACACTCTTAGTACAAATCGAAGCAGTACTAAACTCGCGGCCATTATGTCCCCTGAGTTCCGATCCTAACGATTTAACAGCTCTGACACCGGGGCACTTTTTGACGTTGACACCATTAACCGTAGTTCCTGCTTCAGTAACTGCTCCGGTCAACAAGCTGCGCCGGTGGCAACTTATCCAACAGATGCATAATGACTTTTGGTCACGTTGGCATCGCGAATATTTGACCACATTGATGCAGAGATCCAAATGGATGCAACCTTCGAAACCCATCGACGTCGGTCAGATGGTCGTCATTAAAGACGACTCAGTACCACCTTTACGTTGGTGTTTAGGTCGAGTAATCGAGACGTATGCAGGAACTGACGGGATAATTCGAATTGTATCAGTGCAAACAGCAAGTGGTTTAATCAAAAGACCACTTGTAAAGTTATGCCCTATTCCGGATGAATGAGTATCGGGTTCTCATTCATAATCATCCCTCATAAGACATTGTTTATAATCACCCATCATCACTTATTATCCATATTCACGTAGTGACAATCGTATTATTCAAACCTTTATCATATCATACATCACATCGGTCGGCATATTTCTTTAACCGTTAACCAAAACAGAACCATTTACTGGGAATATGCCGTCATATTCCGCAGCGCGGGGGAGTATGTTTCGGATTCATTTTCTTTTATTCAAGTGTCAAGCCATCCTTCCTTTGATTCCGGTAGTCCTTGTTTTGAATCCTAATATACCTACTTCTCCCTGACGGCGAGTCAAGAAAGCAACGCGTGACACACAACCAAAAAAACCGTACCGCGAACAACAACGAAAACCGTACCGCGAGCGTGACAGTGATTTCGAATCACCAACATATAAGAAAACGTGCAAAGTGACCAGTGCAAACGATAACGGTGTCTTTCTGGACCAGTGCCAAAGGGAGGAAACCGTAAGTCCTTACTCCTTTCATTAATTCCAGGATTGACACTGAAAACCATAACGTCAATTAGTTTACCTAAAATAAAACGTTCCCTGTTTTCTTCGAACACGCGCATCGCGAGAGGGCAGGCCTTGTTTTACAGTCCCGAGGTCGAAGGTATCGAGCATCCAACAACGTGTATTAAGTTGCTTAAAAACTTTCCTTATATCAACATATTTACTTCAAATACTATTTTTTCTCAATTTAGGGGATAAATTTGTGAATTAAAGTATGTTTACTGTTGATAATAACAGTTGATTATGGGCAATATGTCAGGGCCGCACTAGGCATCCATATAAAGTTTGAAATCGCATCTAAAATGACGTGTCCAAATTTCAGGCCGCTATGACTCGCCATTTTGGAGATGTGACGGACAAACAAACAAACTCAACACAGGACTTTGGTTCAATGGAGTTGGGATTTATGTCTCAATAAATATAACATAAATATATTGTGAATAAAATAAATAAAAAAATAAACATAAATGTGTATCTTCAGTTTTATAAAATAAATATAGGCGAATTATAGAAAAATAGATTGGAATAACCCTGCAATGATAAATACACAGGTACATATTTAAAAGTAATTACAATGCAAATTAATATCCATTTGGCAATTCTCGACCTAAGTATGGCCCATTGTTTTGCTGCGAACTGTAGCTAACTTAATACCCAATAGTCATAGAATGGTTTTCCTACATTTGGGCTCCTCTCTAGGTTACGCATTATTACTCTGAGGGTTTAACTGTAAATAAAATGAAAGTCATTACATAATTTAAATGGAATTTAAAAAAAAAGAATTGTGTGAACAAATAAAAATGTGTTAATATTGATTATTATTTTCAGTCTTCGTGTAAACTTGGACGTCGGTAAAACCTTCTACGCCTGGTCCATCAAGAGAGACAAGAAGATAGAGGGCACGGTCATGAGGTCCACCACCATTCCCGAGGAGATGGGTCGAGTCACGTACCTACTCGCTGACAAGACGGGCACCCTGACTAAGAATGAGATGGTCTTCAAGAAGTTGAGCTTCGCCACTGCGCAGTACGACGACTCCAACTTTCACGAGGTGAGGCTTTTGATATCGTATCGAATAAGTTCATATAGCAGGCATGGGCACCATTTTCCTAGTCTGGGTCAGATTGCCAAATTTCCCCGAGTTGCGGACGGGAATATCAAAATAACCACCCACATATACAGAACATGTGTAAGTTCTAGTAGTCAGCGAACACCGTATAAAAATAAATCACTGCAATTAAATCATAATATTACTCTACCCCAACTTGATTCTATTTTCTAATAGTGAGTTATTTACAACTCGTTGAAAATGGCCCTCAAAATTAAATATTTGGGAAACCATAAGATCGCAAATAATTTTTTTTTAAATTTTTTAAATAATAATAATTAAAATGAGACGATGCGCTCTGGATTGAAATAATTTTCTTGATACGAATTGTTTCTTGATTCGAACTGTCAGTAGGGTCGCAGTGAGTCACATCTTGCTGGAGGATGTGATTCTATAAAATGCTGCGAACGCCCAGTTGCATTCAACCGGCAACACTACTGACTAGTCCAACTCGTCAGCGTCCACGTTGCGAACCCCGGGCAATGGGATCACACTCATAACGGTGTGATCACAGCAGATAACGAGAGGATGAAAGGCGAGTTTTTGGCGCCTCAAAACCAAAACCAACCAGCTAAGGGAAGGTAACCCGACAGAAAATCCACGAGAGAAGGCAACGGGAAACCACTCTGGTACATCAATAAGCAGTTGTCCTGGCTGCGAAATGTAAAATTAGCGCAGGACATTACATATGCTTTCGCTGTAGTGATCGCCTACGTCGGAAGGACCCGGCAAGGCACTAGAAGAAGAAGAAGATAAATATCTGCAATCCCGGTCCAGTAAAAACCTATTTAATCTATTGTAAGGAAATACATACAATTAAAAACAAAATTAGGTCTAACTAGGGAGGAAATCCAGACTGTCTACAAACATTTGGACATACTCAAAACATTGTTGATTAAACCAACTGGTATAAAAAGAAACATAAAAATTAAAAAATTGCATTCAGGCTTTGCCATTGGTTGAGCTCGATGAATCTCACCCACATTATAAAATATATTTTTATGTTTTTTTACAGGTGCAATCTCTTCTCACCCAGCACGTGACTAAGGAGGGCACATCCGTCCCGGCTACTCCGACCGAATCCTTCCACGCAGACACCCTGGACTTGTCCACCTCTGCCATGTCCAGCCCGGTATCCGGCCGCCAGGTGTGGGACACGGTACTCGGCATGGCGCTCTGCCACAATGTCACACCCGTGTACGAGAAGGATTCCGTTGACTACGGAGCTGGTACATCTTGGAATGACGGGGGTATTTTTTTTTCAATTGCATTTTGTTTTATTTACAAACTATAATTATATCGACAAGGAAAAGGGTAATGACTGATGCACCAAAAGTAAATTTTACAGGAGAGACAATCGAAGATTAATTGAAACATCAGGCTTGGTTTCTCAGCGAAAAGGACATAAAAAAAAATTTAAAACCTTTGAGATTTGGGTGTATTATTCTTATTTTTATTCATAGAGGTGGGGGTCAATGCTATGCAAGCTCCTGGCGTCGCTGTGACCCGTGAAGATCTATTGTGACGGGTTCCCGTGAATAGTTCTCGTCCTCCAAGCCCAGGTCTATAAAGAGCCTGGCTACTGTCTGGAAGGGGAGAGTTTACATTTTGCTAAATCTCCCCCTCTAAGCCCAGATCCGTAAAGTGTCGGGCTATTAGGTAGGGGGCGAGCTCTTTGACATCCTCAGTTTTAACCAGTGGTCCTCTGAGGATGAGGCACCTTTTATGATGTAAAGCATCACATTCACATAGAATGTGTATAGGTGTTTCCTCATCTGCACTGCAGAACCTACTTCTAGAATCGGAAAGGTTCATTCTAGCAAGGTGTTTGTTCAATCTGCAGTGCCCTGGGCGGGCTCTAGTGATAACCCTCACTTGATTTCGACTGAGCTTTATTAGGTCATAAGCAAAACTTTCTGAGCACCCTTTAATCAGTTCCTTCGCATGGTTCTGGCCGGGTATTTTTTGCTAGAGCATTACGCTCTGCTTCCTGGGATGTGGGTGTACAGAAGGATCCTCAAAATTCGATGGGTAGATAGAGTCTGAAATGAAGACGTGATAAGCAGAATGCATAAAAACAAAATCAATAAAAATCTGAAAGTTGCAGTATTTCGGATGCATCATAAGACACCCAGAGAAATATGAGATCCTACATCTCATTGTACGAGGCAAAATCGTGAGCAGAAGGGGGCCTGGGAGGAGAAGAACTTCCTGGCTGAAGAACTTGCGGCAGTGGTATGCCAAATCTTCAGTAGGTCTTTTCCGGTCAGCCATAAATAAAATAATTTTGGCTAACATGATTGCAGATGGCCAATAACAGTCATGCACCCAGAGAAAAAGTTGTTATGTACAAAAACGTTTTTCATTTTGCTTATATGATTTTTTAAAATATATTTCGTTAAAGGCATCAGCTGTTGAACAAATAAATAATATTGAAAAAGTTCTTATTTTCAATGAAATAACTGTTCCTCATAAAAAAAGAGTTCGCTTTTAAGTTTTCAGCAAACAAGGATATCGTATTAATTTTGCATGCTTACATAATTTAATCAAAATAACTACCACGCTAGACATACCTTCTTCACCCTGCCTCCATCACAACTCATTGTCTGCATAGACTGTTGGGGTCAGCTCTACTCGTCCTCAGGCTGTAGGTCCTTCTGTCCTGGACGACATCCCCCAAGCTGTGCCTCGCATCTGGTTATCTCTACACTACCGACCAAATCTCTGGTTGTTATTCGAGAATCGCTTGATTCTCCATCTCAATTGCCTTTCCTCCATCTTACTGTTGATATCTGTGCTCAGCTACCACACTCTACATACCATTACATTACAGCCATTACCAGACAAGTTAGGTAAATGTATATCTTTTATATTTTTCACAGATACAACAAGTTCCGTAGTATCGGAGAGTCGCGGTGGTGCTGTGCCACAACAGCAGCTGTGCGATTACCAGGCAGCTAGTCCTGATGAAGTAGCTTTGGTCAAATGGACCGACAATGTAAGTATAGTCTATAGGCATATGTTACAAAGCACACGAGGAAGTGAAAAATAAAGATTTCACATACAGTTAAATATATTGCTCCTTGAATAATCGTTTTCCCGGATGTGCCTTTTATTTCTTCCAACTCCGAATGAAATTCATACAAATCACACAAAAACAAATCAATCATTTCTCTATCTACCATTTAATCGCATTAATCATTTGAATTACGCTGCCTTATTTACATCTTTTTTACATTTTGACAAAATGTTTGACGGCACTCTTAACAAAGCACATAACATAAAAAAAAAAAACAAACCCTCAAAGAACTAGAACATTTGACATACCTAAGACTCACCATGGACAGACAATTAAAATGGACGAAGCGCATAACTGTCTAATGTATATGAATTGTACTGTTCAATTTGAGGGTAAAAGGTCAACCGCCTTCAATGCGGAATGTGGAGTGAGACAAGGATGTGTGTTGGTACCTACTCTCTTTGGTATTTATTTTTCGGTGCTGCTACACTCAGCATTTAAAGATTGTGAAACCGGGGTGTACCTCCACACTAGGTCAGATGGAAGGCTATAAAACATCGCAAGCCATCACTAAAAGAAGTCAGATACTCATCAAAGATTTGCCATTTGCGGATGATGCTGCTTTTATTGCGCACTCCACGAGGAAAGATCTACAACTTTTGATGGATCTGTTTTCAACAGCGTGTAAAAAAAATTCTATGGAAATAAGTTTGAAAAAAACTGTTGTTTTACGACAAGACACAGATCAGAGGCCAGAAATTAAAGTTGATGGTCAAATACTGCAAGTCTGTTCAAAGCTTTGTTACCTCGGTTCAACAGTGTCTGGAGACTGTTCGTTAGACCAGGAGATCAACTATAGAATAGGAAAAGCTGCTACCACATTTGGGAAGCTCCAAGACAGAGTTTGGAAAAATTATATACTTACCATATTTACCAAATTTATCAAGCCTGTGTACTCAGCGCGCTCCTATACAGCGGTGAAACCTGCCCAACTTACAGATACCAAGAAAGGAAAATCAACGCTTTTCATTTGCGATGTTTGCGGCGTAGTCTTGGCGTGACGTGTCAGAACAAAGTGACAAATGCAGATATACTAACCCGTACTCAGATGTCTTCGGCGATGGCCATCTTAAAAGAAAGACGCCTGCCATGGCTCGGTCATGTGAGTTGAATGGAGGATGGCCGAATACCGAAAGATTTTATGGATGGAGAGCTTTGCAATTTAAAGATGTCTGTAAACGTAACATGAAGACTTTTTGCATTGACGCTGATCATTGGGAAGATCTTGCCAGGGATAGAGATTTGTAGAGAGGAGCCGTAAAGGAGGGAAAAGCGGAGCACGACGACCTCTGGCTGGAAAGTCTAAAGCTTAAAAGACTGCGAGGAAGGCAGCTACCTACTGGAGCCCCCCCCACAACCTGAAAATGTGATAAATGTGGCCGACTGTGCTGGTCCCGTATAGGACTACACAGTCACCAGAAAAGCTGTTTTTCCCAGTCTTCAAGTTAAGTATACATCACCATTGTCTTTCGAAGACGGACGGTTGCCATACAGATAGGATTCTTTTTGTATTATTTCATAAGTTTGTAATAGAAGGCTGTTATTTTTAATGTATTTATGTTCATGTTTATTACAGGCATTTGTGCCGTGTACACAATAAAATAAAAGAAATAAAAAACTTAGCTAGCTATTTTTCGATCAGAAGTGTGAAGATATGAATTTTTATCTTTGTCAGATGGGTGTATCGCTGTTCCAGCGCGATCTCTGGAGCATTTCGCTGAAGATCCGCGCCACTAATGAAATATTGAACTTCCAAATCCTCCACATGTTTCCGTTTACCAGCGAATCCAAGTGTATGGGTATTATAGTACAGGTGAGTGTTCACTCTTACTCTATAAACTGTCCTTGATACAAAAATAAGGAAATCTAGATATATTTTTTAAGGCTCGCAAACTAAAAATATATATAAGACATTGGTAAAAGAACCACAATTTTTAAGCTTAGGTATCTCCGTCAGAGAATGGTCAGATGCTTATGTGTGGTCTGTACTCTTAAATGGAGTGGAATCATTGGATTTTCATTCATGTGGCCCCCAAATCATTGGATGATTTGAGGGTCACATGAACTGAAGTACTCTCTTATGATAAAGAAAATCCATAAGAAGTTTCTGAGATATCTCTACATGAGAGAGTGCGGGTATTATCCTCAGCTCTACCCGACCGAGTTTCTCCAGGGTATGCTTGGCTATAACTGTTTAGAGACTAAAATGAATGTGTACTTGACTACACATTTTTATCGATTGCTGCGCTGTATGATCAATAATTCTGAGATTATGAACATTGGTTTGTATGTTCCTGATAATTACCTAAGACAGCGTCAGCATAGGTTGTTTCATATTCCAATATACAGGACTAACCTGCCTATGGTTATGCCTGTTGGAAAGGCTACCGCTATGCTGAACAACATCGCTCTGGATATTGATCTGTTCCATGTATCCGAACGGGTTTTCCGGAGCAGGATTCTCCTACTACTTTGACATGAGTCTCTTTCATGTATTTTTTTATTTTTTATAATATGTACGTATTGAATATATGTTTGTAATGTATATGTTATATTTAAATAAATTAATTAAATTGAATCATGGACCCTCGAAGTACGTACGTATGTGGGTACACCGTATAATGTTACACATACCGTGGATGGATATGATCAGCAACACAAACGTTCTTCGGAGAGCTAGAGTTTATAGGGAGTTGCTGACAAACATCAAAGTCTGAAAGGTGTCCTGTTTATGTCATGTTCCTAGAGGTGAAAAATATGAGCTATTGCATCCAATCATCAAGGGTAAAAAAGACCGTCGACGCGATGCGGGCCGAAGGCAATATTCTCGAATGGACGGCAATAGGAAGCGTGGAATAGCTATTCCTTACTGCCCAGGACGGAGATGTATATTCCAGAGTGATAGTCAACGTTGGGGTGACCTAGCAAAACACATGAAGAAGATTGTTTTAAAACAGCCACAAGAGAGCACCTGTTCAATTGATCGATGACACACAGACGTACAATGATTCAAGAAGAAACTCAGCGTATTCTATTGGATACAATACATTATATTTTGCAAGACCAACAGTATTACACATAAGACATCTGTCCACATAAAAGCAATGTCCTGGAGTACATTGACTTCATTCCTACCATGGATGAGTAATCTGACACATCCCAATAGCAGGTTTCGGCTGAGCAGAAGTTTCGTCTGAAACTGAAAAAACAGCCGAAACTGGCCAAAGCGAAAACCGAATCTTCGGTCTGTTACCAATCCTGATACTAAAAATAATTTCATATTTTACAATTTTTCATAAATTAGGCTGAACATTGTAATATTAATTTCTGCCAGAATACTTCTCCATTAAGGTAATGATATATCGAATTTGAATGACTTATTTTTTGTCTTCACGTCCGTAATTTATTATTAATTATTTGTACTGTAAGTGTCATATTTCCAATACCGCCCATAGAAATTTCAACTATATTACTTCAATACGTTGTCCAGAACGGTCATTGGTTAAGTTATTGTTCTAACTGCGTGAAGTTGGCGCGGTTGCCTAGAAATCCATGTGTTTATGCCATTTTCAAAATGGTTGTAAGAAAATGTAATTAGCGATATTTATACTTGTATTTGTAATTGTTTATATTATGTAAAAAAAAATCTAACATGACTCTGATCAATCATTGGTCAATATATTGACCGATGAAAAATTTAGTTTTTCTGAAAATATAAAAAATATTATAACATTTGATATTCAAATTCTCAAATAATTCATTTGCCCTATAAAGGGTTAAAGAGTATTGAAAACTTGTGTATTAAAATTATTCACAAATAAGACTATACACAAACTATGCGTGACGCTTCTATTGCGGCATTCGAGTGCGAATGTTTAATATATATATTTGTATTTATTTATTTATATATCAACGGTTCAAAGAACTTTTTACAATAAAAAGTTTTTCAGAAATAATCACAGCAGTGAACAATTCATTGTGTAATATACAATATGAAATATAATTATATAATTCAACTAAATAATTCAAACTAAACAAATTAGTAATTTATTTATATTTTTAAAACTGCAAAAAAGTAAAAAAGAAACATACAAATATAAGATGACTAATAAAAGATAACAAATTGAAGTGAGAAAACCTTAACCCGTTCTAAATATAAATATAGCAAATTAAGAATAATTTATCATAAACATAAAGTGACTAGTATTTAGCTAGGTTATAATGAAAAAGAAAAATAATGCTACAATAAGATTTTATAAATAATACGTTTTTTGGATCAATGTGAAAGCTTACATAATCTTAATAACACCTTTATATATCAGTTGGTTGGAATTTGGCAATGAATATTTGAATAATTTACATAGCGCCATTTGTGTGAAAATCACCTCAAGGCCGCTGTAATATATTATTATGTATTATTTCAGGATAGTGACAGCTCTGAGATAAATTACTATCTGAAAGGAGCTGATGTTGTGCTCGCTCCCATGGTCGGCTCTCCCGATTGGCTGAGGAAACAGAGTGACTTGCTGGCCAATGACGGGCTCAGGACACTGATCTTCGCCAAGAAGAAGCTTTCCATCGAAGACTACAGAACCTTTATGGTTTGTGCAGAATCTTGTAAAACTAATTTTCCTTTTTGTAATTTATAAATATTCAAAGTTATAATTTAGCATATAATTTTTTTTAAATATCACAAAATTTGTGTGGTTTAAAATGCTTGTATTTCTTTTTAAAATTGAGGAACTTAAAAACGAGGTTTTACTCTTATATCATCAAATCGCTCTTCCACTGCATATCCTCTTAAAATATAAAAATAAATATTTTACTTTTATTTACACTATTGTATTTACTCTATGGAGGAATTGTCAGATTGCCAGCACTGAAGCGCTCTTCAGTTTGCAATGCTGGTGCGCACCTAACTTCACACTATATGATTTTCTACTTCATACATGACCTATTATAGCTCGTCGCATTTCTTCCGGTCCATCGTTCACATCCACATGGGGCTCTCATCCTGCTTCAATTATAGTGAATTTCTTTTGATTAATGTTGTGTGATCTAGTGCAGTGATGGCGAACCTATGACCCGCGGGTCAGACACTGACCCACGCAGCGTTTTTAAATGACATTTTAAATCAAGCTTTTTTTTATATCATAAAATTGATGTAACATACATATTAGTTCAATAATATAAAAAACTGAAATGGAGTTTATTAGATACTCAATAATTACTATGTCTGCCCCCTGCATGGGATGTATCAATTAAATCCAAACACAAATTAATGGGGTCATAACTGGAAGCTCTTTCGTCCCCAATTACGACTCATTCTCAAGAAAAACTTCCTTTCTAGCTGGGTAGTTTTAGACTGGCATAAATTGCCAAGCCTCTAGTCCTTAAAATATAGCTTGATTAAAGTGACAGCTGTCAAACTAATGTCAATAGTGATGGAAATTACTGATCACTGATCATGTACCGATCAAATCGATTTTATCAGTTTTTTCATGCAAACATGAAACTCTGTTTCTGAAAATTGATTAAAAAACGCAAAACAAGCCTATTATAGTTTGTTTAATACAATTATTCACCAAAAAATAAGACATTTATACTTTTTTGTGAACATCATCAAATGAATTATTTTTTTATTCGATCAATTTACATTTGTTTTTGCAAAATGATTTAACCTTGTAAGAACATCGTTAATAATAAGGTTTATTTTAGTTTTAAAGCCGATTTTATATATTTATGTTGATTTATATGTCAAGCATTGTATTAAAAAAATAAATTAACATACCAGGTACGAATGATTTTTCGTGTGTCAATATAAATCACTCCTTAGACGTTACTACAAAGTTATGTCATCACTTTTGCTGACAACTGTTATTCTAATCAAGCTATATTTTAAGGACTATAGTTGTCCATTCCATTTCGGTCAATCAGTTTAAAAACCGTTCGGATGCTTGTTTAAAGGAAGAACTTGGACAAAAAGCAGTATACGAGATATAGGCGCATCAGCAAAGGCTGCCTGCCTACAATTAATAATAATAATAAAATGGAAACTAAAACTTTTTAGAGAATTGTAAAAGTGAAAACTAAAAAAAGTAGCTTTTAACCATCTTCCCTCCACCTTTCCAAGTGATGCCACTGAAGTAGTGACTCACGAGTTTGTCACAAAATTTGACACACTTCTCAAAAAGGTTCGTCATCACTGATCTAGTGTTTAACATTTTATAAAAAATATTTCGTAAATCTGCGTTCGTCTTTCCAATCCCGAGTCATTTAATTAGTCAGAATACACGCTGGACCATCACACTACAACTCAAATATTTCAACTTTCAGACAATTTCCTAAATGTCATAAATACATCGTGCCGGAAAAATGGGAATCAAGCAATGCTAGAGATATGCATTAATTTTTATTTATTTAGACTAATAAATTTATATTTGCTTATTTAGGAGGATTACAACAGTGCCCTCGGTAGTAATCACCAGCGGAACGAAAAGATCCAGAGCGCCATGCAGAGCTTACAGCGCGGCCTGCAGATATTGGCCGTCACGGGGGTTGAGGATAAGCTGGCGGACGATGCAGCCGCCACTATCGAGCTGCTGACGAAAGCTGGCATTAAGGTCACTTTTGAAATTAGATTGCACCGAGAGTCCGAAGAACTTTAACAATTTGATCAATTTTCTCAAAATGGCTTTCAATGAGGAAGTTTAGCCGTATGGGGAAAATGGATATAAAAAATGTATGCCCGGAAAAAATTATAGCATTAAATTGTACGGCAAAGTTGATTTTAATAAAAATGAACTCCTACGCATGATGTCACTAGTTCTTCTGAATCAGCCAATGACAAGAGAGTTGTCGTAGATTTACGGTTTACGGTAAGTCGACTGACGAATCAGCAGAACTCATCGTGAAGAAGAGAACTTGAGATGTCACACTCAAAGTAATTAAAAAATACTTGATAAATAAATAAATAGCGCTGATAAAAAAAACTGCTGACCTTCCTCATTATTTCTGGCTTTTGTTTTTCATGTAAAATTAATTAGATCGTGGTTTGGGCATTTGATGAAACTAATCACTGTCGGTACATGTTTGAGTGGTTACGGCCATTTTGAAATTATTAGTTCCAAAAATGACTCCCGGGGATCAGTTTTGCAGAGAGCTGTCACCCATTGTGACTCCTTTACAAACCTCAATGTTATAATTATGATAGCGAGTAAGTTATTTTTGTAGTTAGATTGTAATGTGGGTTTTTAATTTATTTTTGTAAATATATCGTATTGGAAAGATAAGAACTTTTTAAATTGCAATTCCCCAACAGTACAAATTCATACAACTTTTTTTTTATATAAAGAGTTTGTAAAATGGTGTAACATTTACTGTATTTTACTTTTTTTTAAGATGCTGCTGGTTAACTGCAAAAGGATCTCTTTGTGAAGTTATTTATTAATTAATATTTCGAATGTGAAACTGACCCGAGGCTTAGATTTTCCCAAAATTGACAATATCTTTCAATCTAGTGATTTTTTACTCAGGTCATATGTACACATTCTGGCAAGTCATGAACTGGCATATCAGCTCTCGAAGGGAATACTCATTGAGTTTCAGGATACCACGTATAATTCAAGACGATATATTAACCCTCCCTCCCCGGTGCGCGGTGATGTGTAGCTAGTACACATTGCGTCTAATAACTATATTATCTTTATAATTATAATAAATATTGGGTTAAGATTTTCAGTATTCCTCCATTACACATTAACGTATCGACTGAAATAATTTGTTATTAAATAATAAGTACTTATTAGGCGCAAAAAAAGCATTTTATCGGAAATCAGGGATAAATTACAAATATCAAAAGTATACTCTCAGTCACTCACGTAGTCCAGTACTATATAGCTACTCAGTAGCTCTTGGGAAGTTGGCGCGGGTGCACGTTTCGCCCGAGTCGTTAGCGATACCCAATGTTTTTTTCATGTTTTCAGCAGTTAGATTTGAAATATTATCATCTTTGAATTAAATTATGGTCAATTAAAGTCGTTCCCTATAAATATTCCATTTTTAAATCTCTTATTTTTTTAATGTGTAGTGACTACACAGCACCGTAACGCGCGGGCGTATTTAGGACACTAAGGGAAGGGTTAAATAATGAATTTGTATTTTGCTATAACTGGCCTAAATTTTATATGATATTACTAACTATTATTTTGATAATAGATCTGGATGCTGACGGGAGACAAGCCAGAGACAGCGCTGTGTATAGCCAAATCACTTCGCCTCGTGCGACCAGGCGGAGCTGTCTTCCTGTTCGGGAGCTGCAGCAGCCGAGTGGGTGCGCATGCCGAGCTACAACGGCTGCACTCGGCGGGCCCCGGCGAGGCGCTCATCATAGGCGGAGACAGCCTGGACGTAAGTGCTACTCTATCTAGTGTTTTGGCTGCGAAGTTCGACGAGTTACTTGGACATATTTCTCCCTTAGCGAGAGGGGAAATTTTTAAGAGAGATATCAAGAACACTGTTCACTGTTTTTGGATAAACTAAAAAAACTAGTAGCGAAAAGGCTTAATTTTTTTGTTTTTTTACAATATACACAAGAGGTAAAACATAGTATTAAAAAAATAAAGGATAATTACATAGCAATGAAATACATATTAACAGTAAAAATAGTAAAACAAAAAATCTCACAAAGTCATGGCCTGTTCGTGGGTATACAAGAAATGTTTACGAATTTTCGCTCCTATAAAAAATAGACAGGCATAATATTGTCGTGTAATATAAGAAAGAGAAAAGAAAATATTCTGTATAAGATTATAAGGTACTTTTTTATTTTATAGTAATTATTAAAGGGCAACACAATGTATCATAGAAAAAAAGAGTTAATGTGTTTAGTTTGAATCCAGGAAAGTGCGTGTTTTTTAAAAGAGAGAAAATTTTGAAAGTTTGTGATCAATGAAATATTATCAGTAAAAAAGAATTAAACATTTTTGGGCCTATAAAATATAGATAACTCTGTGCTAGCCTTGTTTTACAATGTGGCGTTTCTAACACATGATTCCTTCTTTGACTTGATCTATTAGAATTCCTTGTTTTTTGGTTCTGAAATATAAATTTTAAACATTGAAAACAATATATTTGTCTTATATCTAAAAGTTTAACTTTATTTTAAGTTCAATGTGCAACTCGTGCATGGTAAAATAAAATTCCCCTGATTTTAACATTTTATCATTCGTCCCTTATAGCATTTTAAATATCCGCCTATAATTAATGAATTTTTAAATATACGTTAATCTCTGTATCGGCTCAATCAATAACTGTGTCTGTCGCCCAGTGCTGCCTCCGCTGGTACTACGCGGAGCTGGCCCTTTTGGCGCTGCGCTGCTCCGCTGTCGTGGTGGCGCGCTGCTCGCCTACGCAGAAGGGGCGCGTCGTCGAGCTGCTCGGGCGCCACACGAAGGGCTCGACCTGCGCCGTGGGCGATGGTGGCAACGACGTGCCTATGATCCAACGTGCGGATATAGGTAAGCCACTACTGGATTATATCTTTTATTTATTATTTTAATTTTAAATTATAATTCCAAAACGTACACATCATGAGAGAATTCTACGGATGGTTAGTACAAACTGCCAGTAAGTAAAATGAAGATTGAGATGTGTTTTAGCCAGGGGCGAACCGTGGAAAGAAGTGATTATGCGCAGCTTGCCATTATATGTATTTGACAAACCATAATAATGTTTTATTGTAACTTTATTTACAGAAAAACAAATAAATACTTACTATTTATGTTATGTATTATAGCAACACTGAGTAGGTACTTGTCTGGATAAATATGATCTGTGCATAAGTGTAAAGTCAAAGTGTTTTTACAACAATAATAAAGAGTACTTGATAATGACCCAACATGGGATAACTTAGTGTATCATTAATTATTCAAACATTACAATTTATTTTAAAACATTTCCACTGCTTGTATTTTTATCCTAATACAAATATTAATATTAATAAAGTGCCCCCAGCGCCTGCGATGAGCCAAGAAACTAGCCGACTATTCCAGCTTATTTTTTTGTACAAATAAGTGTACTATATTTTGAATGTCTTATAAGGCTGTAGTTTGGTCAAACGAACGCAAAATTAAGAATTAATACAATTTTGCCATTTTAAAATGAATGTTTTTTTCTTAATCGCGCAATAATAAAAAATTAAAAAACAAACTTAGGTATCTGGGATCTCAATAAAGACTAAGTATTGAACTAAAATTTGTTGTAATAATTTGAAGATAATAAATTGAACATGAAAGTGGCCGCAGCCAAATTTTATTTTTTTGTTTCTGAAAAGAAATACAAGCATTTTAAATCACATACGTTTTTGTGACATTTTTCTTTTTTTCTACTTAAAATTATGCCTTCGGTAATACTTTAAAGAAATAAAATTTATTGAAATACTTTAGTTGAAACCTTTTTTTATAGAATTATTTTCTCCTTTTTTGAAAAAAGAAGATAATTCTGGTTGTAATATTCAATTTAAAACAATATCTTATTGACTTTTTTATGACCTTCAGACCAGGATTACCGAAAACGATTAGGGCTGGTCTGAACCTTATATAACATAACCTTATAAAAATCAGTATTAATTTAATCGGGTTGTGGTCCTTTTATTGTGGATAACTTATATAGCGCCATTTTCGTAATAAAATACCTCAAGGGCGCTTTACATGGTGATTCTACTGTTAAGTTAATTTAATTGAAGCTTTAAATTTGTAATTTGATTAAAATAATTTATTTTGTTGTCACGTGCTACGGATTTATTCAAATGATTTAGAGAACAAGTGGGTTTTAAGTTTTTTCCGAAACATCACTTCACTTTCACAGCCTCGCACCTCTGCTGGGAGAGCATTCCATGCCATAGGGCCTGCGACCGCAAATGCGCGCTCACCAAATTTAGTGCGCTGTTTGCGTAGAGGTATAATAACTTTTCCTCTCGCCGTAGACGTAGCTGATCTAAGCGTGAGACGCCTGTCAGCTAGTTCATCTGGAATGCATAGTTCCCTTAGATATTCCGGAGCCGAGTTGTGCAGTGACTTATACATAAGCCAACAGAGTTTGTATTCGACCCTCTGTGGAAAACGTAGCCAGTGTAGTTCCCGAAGTAGTGGAGTGATATGACTGAACTTAGAGATTCCGAAAATAAGTCTCGCTGCGGCATTCAATACAGATTGTAGGCGAGTCATTTTGTTCATTGGTAGACCTGCATAGATACCATTACAATAATCGACTCTAGACACTACAAACGCATTTATTAATTGACGGGCGGCATCAACCGGCAAATTTTTGCGTATGCATTTAATTTGTCTCAGCTGGTAGAAGCATGAACTTATCGTTCTACTAATTTGAGCGTCAAGAGATAGGTCAGAATTGAGTAAAACTCCCAGTAGTTTAACGGTGGGTAAAACGGCACTCCCTACATTGGGTAGAGCCGTATCCTGGATCAAATTCTGTCGTCTGGCTGAAGCCACCCACAGTTGTTCAGTTTTTGATGGGTTTAATGTTAGTCTGTTTTCAGCCATCCAGTTTCCTATTTTCTTGATGCATCCATCAATTAAATTGACAAGCACACTTCTCTCGCCTGGTTTGCAATAAAAATAAATCTGCGTATCACCTGCATAGCAGTGCGACCACAATCCACATTCTTTGATAATGTTCTCTATATCTTTAGTGTAAAGGAGATAGAGAAGTGGTCCGAGTACTGACCCTTGAGGCACTCCTGTAGACACCCGAAAGTTGGTTGAGCTTTTACCCTGGAACACGACTGCATATTCTCTTTTATTAAGATATGAACTGAACCACATATGTGCCTGATCACGGATACCATAAGTTTTCTCCAGACGTTCAAGCAAAATATTATGGTCTACAGTATCAAATGCAGCACTCATGTCCAGAAGAGCCATCAACACCAGATTACCAGAGTCCACCGACGTTATAATGTCAGACAGTACTCTTATCACTCCCGTCTCCGTGGAATGAAAACGTCGGTATGCCGATTGCCTTACCGAAAATAAAGAATTCCGCTCGATATAGTTAACGAGCCTGTGAGAAACTATTTTTTCTAGTATTTTTGATACGATGGGAAGATTTGAAATAGGGCGAAAACTGGAAAGATCTTCCACATCTAGTTGGGAATTTTTTAAAAGTGGAGTTACATTTGCTTTTTTTATGGCTCTCGGAACAATGCTGCGCTCCATGGATGTATTAAATAAATCTGTGAAAAATGGAGCTAATACGTTAATGCATTTTTTCAAAAGCCATGTTGGCATCGGATCTAATATACATTGTTTGTTGGGTAATGCCGCAACAATTTTTTTAACCTCATTTATAGACGTTGGTTCAAATTTACTGAATTTTTGAAGGGCATTATCTAAAATTACAGGTTTTTTCGCTGAACTACACGCCAGTCTGATTTTTTCGACTTTATTTGTAAAAAAGTCGGCAAAATCAGTGGCAGTAGCGCTTGTGTTAGATGTCTCTGCTATACAGTCACCACGAACAGATTGAAGGCTTCGCCAGAGTTGTTTTGGAGACTTTTTCTGTTCAGTGATTTTTGTACACCAGAAACTAGATTTTATTTCTTTTATAAATGTCCTATAAGAGGCTTGCATATCTAACCATATTGATCGGTCCAAAGTTGACAGTGTGTTTCTGTATTTGCGTTCTAGACGTCTTAGCTCTTTCTTTTTGAGTCGACAATTTTCGTCAAACCATGCATCAGATTTCCTTTTTCGAATAGTTTTCGTAGTAAATGGTGCATGTTTGTCTATCAGGTTAGATAGTACCTCATTGTACAACCCAACCAATTGATCGACGTTGTTTGAGCGACGGTCAATGTCCGGACCAATCAACGATGTCAGAAGTTCGGATTTAAAATGTTCTAAATTTAATTTTCTCCATGGCCTTGATGCGAGTGTTTTGTAAGTTGGTGTTGGTTTTTGGATATTAATTTTACAGTGCACTAATCTGTGGTCTGAAAGTCCGATGTCTGTTACAAAAACTGTGATTTTTTTATCACAATTCCGTCGTATTATAACATCAAGTGTACCTCCCGCATCATGTGTAGGGGTATTTACTTCTTGTGAACAATCGAAATCACTTAAAAGTGCATTAAAACGAACCGATTCTGAATCCGTCTTGCGGTCGAAACGAATGTTCAGATCTCCAGTTACGTATGTTACTTCTGTACGAGTGATGGCCCATTCAAGTAAAGATTTTATTTCCGAATAAAATTTCCGAGGTGGTGCTTTAGAACCTGGTCTATAGATTGTGATTAAGGTAAAATGGTTGCTGCCTGCGCTAACCCTACAGCCAATGCATTCAAAAGTTGTGTAGAGTGGTATTTTAATTTTTGTTAATTTAAGCTGATTTTTTGTTAGTACAATAATTCCACCGTGGTTCGTCCATGTTATATTATTTTTCTTATGAACGGTTTCAATGGATGGTTTCCGTGCCTCTTCAATAACATTGAAACCCTTACTACGAAGTAGATTAATGGTAACAGAATTATGGTCTTCATGCCAAGTTTCCGTTAATGCAAGAACGTCTAGATTATTATCGTTAATTATGTTGGGGATATCATCAATTTTATTTCTGATTGAACGTACATTCCATGTACCAAGTGAAAGAGGACAAGGTGTGTTTGCGTTTCTATTTATTTTTACGTGTTTAATTGTTTTTGGTTGATTTTTATCTTTATTTAAATATGTGACTTGTGACTTAGAAATCTGATTAATAAAAGTGTTATTTGTGTTATCAACTGTGTTTGTTTTATTTTTATTTTTTATTTTTCTTCCCCCACGACATCCTCTATATTTCTTAAATAGATTTGAAACTTGTCCTGAAGAAATTAAATTATATTTATATACTATATCGATAACATGCTGATCTAAGCGTTCTTTTACATTTTTAAACTGAAGCAATGAGTCTGTTGTGTAGGTAATGTAAGGTAATGAAGAGACTCCTTTGCACATGCCTTAACTTTAGAGAATCGACAAATTGTTAACAATTTTGTCGACATATCATAAATCAAGTAAGGGTATTTGTAACTTCCCTCAAGGGTACGGAGTGGCGGAGTGATGAACATGTGGCAGTTCTCTGTCCGCTATCCCCGTCCACGTGCTCGTCTTAGGTTCCGGTGGCTCACGAGTCCGATGGTTTAGTACGCACAAAACTCAACTGAACTAACACTAGCGATAGAAAATTACTTTATAATTTAGTCAAAATACGCGGATGTACAAACAAAATAAACTATTTTATTCACTTAAACTGAGGTAATAATGCTAATAAATTATTTGATACAGAATACGGATTTTAGAAAGTCAGATTTCTTTAGAAAAAATATTGTTTTTTGAGGAGCGAGTAAAAACACGTCAGGCCGCTACAGAGCGCCAGAGACCTAGTGTCTCGGACTCACGGATTAAAGGTCCGTGGTTCGAATCCCACTCTGCCCCAACTTGATTCCCATTTTCTTAAAGTGTGTTATTTACAAAATGGCCCTTAAAATTAAATATTTGGGTAAATCGTAAGAATGCAAATATTTCATCAAAAAATAAAAATAAATAGTTTTTACAAAATTATTTTTTTTTAATTATTTTTTATTCATTAGGGTTACTTATAATAAACACACCACATTTTTCATATTCACGTCCCTGCTTGCTAGAAATAAAATCCGTGTTAGAAAGTGGCTTCTGTTTTTCATATAATATTGTTTGTTTTGGTCAAATAAATTTTCCAAAATTTGCATACCAACATGTTTTAAAAAACAATCAATTTTGAAAAAAAACAAAATTTATTTTTAGAATGTCACTATCTTAAAAATTTCATGTAATATAGGTACCTACCTATTCCTAAAGCACGGATATATCTCTCGAAAAACAATGTTTGTCTCTGAATAAATGTCTATTGTCCATGGTATACTGGAAATTAATAATTTATTCAATAATTTTGTTCAATAACTATTTAATTACTAATCATTCGATTAGTAAATTTAGTAGATTATTTTAATTTCTGTTTTTTTCCCATATAATATTTTTTACAGCCTTATATAAAATTTAATTTTGTGACTTCAACTTCTTTCTAAATGGAAGTCTGATTTTTACCCTTTCTCTGGTATTGGCTTTGATGAATTCTTTTACAGTTGCATTTCTCTTCTGTCGTCTCCAACTGGCGTAGGAGCTCCTATCCGCAACCAAGCCAATTCTGCAGTTACCAAAACCACATAATGCTTTGTCTCTAGGTATAGGCCTGGAAGGCAAGGAAGGGCGGGCGGCCGCTTTGGCGGGGGATGTGAGCGCTCGCGAGTTCCGCTGCCTGAGCCGCCTGCTGCTCGTGCACGGCCGCAGATCGCGCCTGCGCTCCGCCACCCTCAGCCTGTTTGTCGTCCACCGGGGACTCATCATATCCACCATGCAGGTCCGATGATATATTATTTACAATTTCTTTCTATCAACCTGTTAAGTTCTAAATCAAATCCTATCCTAACTTTGAATAGGGAAATATCACATACACGATTACCGATAAAAATATATGAAATTCATTAAGAATAATTAATTGTATTTTCAAAATCAATATTGTAGAGAAATGTTTTCATACATAAATGTAAAAAATAAATTTAATAAAAATACTTATTACAACAGAGAGGGAAAACATTATTGAGAAGGGAATATGGAAGTCTAGGCATTTACGGGGCTTATGACACTGTGTAACATTCATTATTCTGCCTAAGTTTAAACATCCACATTTTCTCAAATCTTCCATCTGTCAACTTTTGTGAAGTAAAGGAGCTGAAACCTTTATCATGCGGGTGAGATTCATCCGGCTGAACCAAATCACCTACTAGGCAACGGCTGAAAACAATTTTCCAATTTTTAAATTTCTTTTACCAGATAGTTAATTCAACAATGTTGGAGCAGACTGGCTGAATTTCTTCCCTAGGGAGATATTCATATTTGCAAGAATTTGGACATACTCAAACATTGTTCAATAAAAATATGTTAGTAGAAAAATGCGACATGTTTGGCCTTGGTCGTGACGTCAAGATTCGTGAAATTGTTCTACACAAATTTCAATTTTCAGGAACAAATAAACATGAATCGTGACGTATTAGGGGCGTGGCCAATGGAATGACCGTTTTTGCGGGAATTCAAAATTACAAATTTATTTATATTTATATAAGTATTTTTTATGCTACTAATAATGATTTTTTTGCTGGACAGTATTTCACAGACTTTTATTTCTTTAAAAATAAAATAAAAAACGTGATATTTCCCTATTCTCATCATTCCTTATAATATGCCCTATTTTACTCTCACACATTCATAAACCTTTTTTTTTCTCTAATAATTTTCATTTTTACAAAATCGAAAATAAATCGGTAGTCAGATGGCAGAAGGAACCATTTGTATTTTTTCTGTGTTTTAGTTTTCAAAAGTTTTAATAAATATTTCGGTAAATACACATAGAAAAAAAAAAAAAAAACAGCATTATTTAGAATAGTAATTTGTTATTTAAAAAGAACACTAAAATATTTTAGTTTGTGGATTGAAATCTTCAAATTTATTCTTATTTCAGCTCTCCTGAACATTTTTGAAAATTACAGATGGTCCCTTCTGCCATCTGACTACCGAAATGTCTATTTAAACATGTATTCTTTACTTCAATATTTTGTTTCCTTGGGCCAGAATCTGAAACATAAAATACCTTTGCGTAGCAAATGATTAATGTATGCTGTAATTTATATGTGTTCACTAAATGTTATTACAAATTTGTATACAACCACTTACCGACTTTTCTATGTCCACCAGTTTCGAGACGTACCCGTCTCTTCGTCAGAACACCAATTTAACCATAGTCACCCTATACCTATTGAACTCTATTATAAGTTATGGAGATAACTTCCCTTAGCTCTGCCGCTGGTAAAATTTTATAGCCTATAATTGGTTTAACAATACATATAATTCGCAATACCTTATAGTTGCGGGTAATGGAATGATGCAGTATTCATTCTTCATGCACTGTTAGCCTGATATATATTATTTTCTTTTCCAGGCGATATTTTCAACTGTGTTCTACCTCTCTTCTGTGTCTCTCTACCAAGGTTTTCTTATGGTCGGCTATGGAACTGTCTTCACCAGCATTCCTGTATTTTCATTGGTGAGTGCTTACGTATCGTTGAGACTCGATTGAGACATACAAGATCCTGTATCGTCACTGATATAGATAGATGTATCAACTTCAGAAACAGACATTATTAAATTTAATGTTTTTTATTTCATACGTAATACCAAAATTTTACTAGCAATTGACCGAAACGAGATTTTCAGCCAAAACCAAAGCCGAATTTCTGCTTCTGTTCTAGTTTTGGGCAAAACCAAAACTTATTTGGGGAAATCAATGTATGACAGGGTTACGAATGATGAAATCAAGCGAGAGTGTAAATCTGAGTCAAGTATAATTGATAAGATTAAGAAAGGATCTCTGAGATGGTTTGGTCACGTAGAACGAATGGACAACGAAAGAATGATAAAACAAGTATATATGGCGAAAATGAACGGTAACGTGAGACGAGGACGGCCAAGGAAGACGTGGCATGATCAGATAAACCAAAATCTTAAGTCTGGTCATGTCAAAAGCAGACAGAACCGAAGGGCATGTATGAATGTGGAAGAAGCTAGGAATGTATGCCAGGATAGACGTGTGTGGCGGTCCATTCTCTTTGCCTATCCCTATGGGGAAATGGCGTGATGGTAGTAGTAGTAATTTGAATAATTTATAAGTCATTAAAAAATTAGGCATTTTTGTTGTTAAACCTCACGCTTTCATTAAAATAAATATTAAATAAAATACACACTGAAATACTGAAAACTAAGGCATAAATTTCATTATTAAATTAGTTAATTTTTAGCACTTTTTGATTTGTTGTTATGTTAAACAAAATAAATTATACGCAACAGTTCTTCAATGCACATTGTAGGAATTTTAACTTATAAACTATAAAGGAACTACAAAAATATTCATATGAAAGATCTTAGAACTACTGATTATAGTAAAAAAAATCACAAAATCAGTCTATTTTTTATGTTAGACAATGGCAATACTATAACTAATTATTTGAATGGACAACGATCCAATATCTCTAATTGTGCTAATTTTACACCCAGTTCCAACTGTTGTGTAGATTTGATTATTTACTCTTATGTATATGTGCGAAAGTATACTTACTGCTTTTGAGAAAAAAAATGCTCGTTAAAAAAAATACAAGTTTAGCTCAAAAAAAATCTTTCAATTCACTAGTTATTAATGCCTATAATATACTGTTTAAATTTAATTATAACTCCTCGAGTTGTTTTGAAAATATGCGGTCAGCGTCTTTGAAAATGTAGTTTTGAGAATATTGCGTTCTATAACGTAAAAGCAAAACTAGCCACGTTTTGTCAGCATAAAAATCGAAAAAAAAAAAATATGATGCATTTATGTATGTATTATATTTTCAAGGTATTGGATAAAGATCTAAGCAGTACAGATGCCTTACTGAACCCAAAGCTGTACAGAATCTTAGTGAAGGGAAGAGATTTCAGCTACAAGATGTTCTTCATATGGGTCGGCATTTCAGTATACCAAGGTAAGCTTTCGTCTAACTTGAAACAGCACTTTTTTTTAAATTTATTTATTCATACAAATGTATATATTACAAAAAAATAATAACGTATCCCTAACTCTACTAGGCCAAGAGCCCTGTATTGAGTTGGGATACAACTTAGTGGAAAGTGGAAGCATGCCCATTATTAAACAATATTTAAATTTAAAATTATTACATAAACATATATTTTAATAAACGTTTGAACAACGCGCTCAATTTATTTATTTATTACAAAATACATAATTTTACTTTACTTATTAAATTACATTACATTACACATTTTATTTGTACAAAATATTCCCAATCAGCAAAAGTGATATAATATATTATGACACTATTAAATTTCAATAAAATAACATCCCATATAACTCGTCACATGGGCTGTAAGAACAGTTTTTTAAAGTTGTTTCTCAAGTGCGTATATGTTTTGTATATCTTTCAAGTTATTTGAATGTGAATTGTAGAACTTCCCATTGTAACACAGGCCCTGGACTACGATAACAAACAGTATCCATATTAGTAGATATCGAGATATTGTAAACTAACATCAATATTTATGTATGAATAATACAGTCTCCTAAAATGGTGTCTTCCCTTAGACAAAATTCAAACTTGTACACTTCTGAAAATAGCTTTCGTTTTGGAGAACTTTATATGTTCATTCAGGACATTGAACACTCTTGGGGCCACAAAAGAGAAATTTCTCCGAGCAAAAGTCGTACGTGCTTTTGGTGTAAAATAATTCAAATTACAGGAAAACCTCGTACGAGTTACTTGCATCTAACATCAATAGTTCCTTGACTGGTTTAGTAACATTTTGTATCAGTGTGATGAATATTGTAAGTCTTAACTTAAAACGAACTTCTAGTTACAAATATTCTTTCTTCTCTTGCTCATATAGTGTCCATGTGGCTTGATTGTGGAATCATTCACCGTTGACTATCAAAGATGTTTCTACAGTAGCTCTGTTTAAATCACATCTGAAGAAGCATCTCCTTTCTCTTCCTTAATCTCTCCTCTTTTCCTCTCTCTTTACTCCCTGTTTCTATTGAAGACTAATATTGATATGAATTAAATTATATCATTAACATTGTTAGTTCTATTTTTGTATCTATTTTGTTTTTTTTTTCCTAACGTATGTTTTAAAACGTACAAAACATATGTTTTAAAACTTAAATGATATAAATAACACCTTTTATTTCATTGTTGATTGGAAAAAATTGCCATTTCTTTAAATAAATAAACAACTCAACATCAACAAATTAATGATTCTATTTTATGTCAATTGCTGTAATACTTTATGTACCTTTTAACTATTTATTGTAAGAGCCCTCTGGGCGTTTATAAAATAAAATAAATAAATAGTTTGTAAAAAAAATAATTAATTAAACATAATTGTTAACAACTGTCCAAGGGGGTGTGATCATGTACGGGGCCCTTGTGATGTTCGAGGGGGAGTTCATCCACATTGTGGCCATCAGCTTCTCGGCACTCATCTTCACGGAGCTCATCATGGTGGCTGTGACCATCCAGACCTGGCACCTCTTCATCGTGCTGGCCGAAATCTTCAGCCTGCTGGTCTACATCTTGGCTCTTTTTGTCTTCCACGACTACTTCGGTAACTATAAGAAGTTCATAGATATTTATACAGAGATAGAGAAGGCTGATGAATGAGCTGACATTATGCGATTATGGATTTTGACACAGCATAGGCAGAATGGTAAAAGTCAGTTTTTATCCTAACTGATTTCATATAAATAGTAGATAACATATCAAGTTCTTTGTGTTTGTGGAGGCATGTAATGAAGGGGGTGGAAATTCAATCATTTATACTTGGTCTCAGCAAATCAGACAGGAGTTGTTATGGGAAATATTGTTTATTTGATTATGTATTATTTTTGATAGCAGTATATACATGTAAGTGGAATTATAAGTAAAATATAGTATTTAAAACAAATTATTACTAAACAGTCACAGTAAAACCTCGTTTTTACGTTCCTCAATTCTACGTTTTCCCAGTTTTTGCACCGAAACGTTCAGGATCCATTTTTCTTCATACACACAATGACATGATATTAGTACAAATTTAGTTAACTATAACGTGCGTATTATGTTGGGCGCATTTAGCGTTTCTAGTTCCGATGCGCGGGCTGTCATACTAGTGCTCGTTTATCACGTCAGACCTATCATATTATTATAATATTATTGAACTTAATAATATACAAGTTGACAACATATAAAAAAATGCACTGCCAATGTTTTCGGTCAGGAGCCGCCAGTGGTGACTAGTAACTTTTGACCTGGTTTATTTAGTTCCGCAACAACAACGGCAGTCTTCTTTATGTTACAGAACAAAAACAAAAAATAAAATATACATGGAGAGTAACTTCTGGCAACAATTATCAACTAAAACAATAAATTATCCTCGTAGTCTGGGAAAAGAACTAAAAAAACACTTGTTGCATATTACTCAAGATAAAAAAATTGAAGAATGCCGTCTTTGTTTTAACACATGTCATATTCTGTAACACTCTTATCTTTCCAGATACCGATTTTATCAAGACCTACAATTTCATGTGGAAAGTGGTTGTCATCACCCTCGTGTCCTGCCTTCCCCTCTACATCCTCAAGTTCATACACAAGAGACTGAAGATGCGTCGAAGCTCCAAGGCTCCCCCCTCATGATGCTCCTCCCGCGCCCCCGAGTCAGCTCTCTTAGCCCCACTTTTAACCAACGACTGAATAACTATTTCTACATCACACCTAAATTATCATAGTATTTATTTATTAGTTTTATAATAGATAATCCTCTTCGCTTTTCTATCGTTTGGTATTTGTTTGTACCGAATAATTTATTCCATATTTTCGACGGAAATTCAACAAGGAACAATTAGAGAAATTCTAATTTAACGAAAATCCTGTTTACTGTTTTTGTTTATATAAATACCAATTTTTCCATGTCTGATGGTTGAAGAATACAGTTCTGTGTGTTAAATAGAACCAGAATCCTGATCTAATGTTTTTTGCGATTTCTGGGTTTTGTTGAAAATTAATTACAGCGAGGTTTGGAAGTGAACGAAACATTTTTAATTAATTTTCTTAACATATTTTAACAGAAAAACCATTACACCGTATGCCTATACGAGCAAACAGCGAAAGTAGAACGCCACACTACCCTGTCCTTTCATACAGACCTCGCTTCCTCTACATTAACATCTTACGCACGCACGGTGATTATTCAGATTTTCGACATGTCCATCTTCAAGTATTTGTTGGATTTAATCATACCATGTGTTTCTCGTTTTCTGAATCCATCATCATTTGCATTGTAAATCTTTTGAGCCGTTCTTTCGCTGTCCATTAGCTCTACATGTCCAAACCAATTCAGCACGCCTTTCTTGATTTTGTCTATAATACTCGCCTTGCATACTGCACGGATCTTAAAACTTTTCTCTCTTAGATTATATAATATAATTTGCTATTTAATTTTAGATCGTAAGTTACACAGTAAGAGATTTAAATATATTTCCATTTTATATGATAATAATTATGTTGGTGATATATTTACTAGAATATTGGATATATTTTATGCGTTATGAAATGTGAACAAAGTTATAATATCGTCCATATAAAACAATACCTGATGTCCCATCCATTAATTAACCCTTGTGTGGCTATAATGTCACACGAGTCTACGTAAAATACAAGCCTTGATATATCTGTCTTATGTAAAAAAAAAGTCGTATTTTGCTTTAACAGGCTTTATTTATCATCCCACTCCATATTTACTTTGCAACGTTCAATGACTAAATTAATTTTGAAAAGGCTACAGGTTTCTATCTGCTATTGTTTACATTTTATGAATTTTTAGGAACATCAGCAAAAAGTGTGACCGACACATGGTACAATATACCCGGAAAAATTTAATGTGCATCCGGGTTTAAACTATGAAACTCTGTTAAGCCCAGATTATAAAGCACTACAAATATTGATGATTTGAATCAGAAACTTATCTGACCAGCTGTGACAGTTTAAGAACACAATTCAATTAAGTTTTTTTTTCTCAACAGAACAAAATATGAGATATAAGGTATTGTTTCATCGTGAGTGATACATATTTATGTATGTTTTGTATATAAAATGTTTTTAGTCAATATTACATGGTTTTTAAATAAATGCACTATGGCTAAACAATGTGTTTTATTTTAAAAAATTCAAAGACAGAAATAAATGAAATTATCTAACTATTAATTTTTATTATTTAAAACATTAATGTTTGTTATTGAACATTCTTAGTGGAAGTTCATTCATACAACAACAACGACAACAACAAACCATCACGCTTTTTCTCCGTGAGGGTAGGCAGAGAGGATAGAACGCCACATCACTCTATCTTTGCATACAGATCTCGCTTCTTCTACATTCATACATCTTCTCATGCACGCGCGCCGATTATTCCGACTTTTGACATGCCCATCTTCAAGTATTTGTTGGATTTGGTCATGCCATGTCTTTCTCAGTCTACCTCTATTTCTACATCCATCAACATTCGCATTGTAAATATTCTTAGCCGTTCTTTCACTGTCCATTCGTTCTACATGTCCAAACTAGCGCAGAGCTCCTTTCTTGATTTTGTCGACAATGCTTGTCTCAGCCTTACATAAGGTACGGATCTCAACATTTGTGCATCTATCGTACATAGTTTTACCACACATTCGCCTGAGAGATCGCATTTCGACAGCATTCAGCCTACATTCATCCCTGTTTTTCCAAGTCCATACTTTGCTCCCATACATCAGGGTCGGGACCAGGACTCCGTTGTGAATATATAGTTTATATAATGTCAATAAGTTTAAATAACATTATATAAACTGTTGTAATCAGTATATCCTTACTGTTTTTGTATTTAACATGTTTAATTTTACAGTAAAGGTACCTGTCTCGAAGATCTCGCGAAAGGGATGAAATCAAAATTGTAAGGTTAAGTATTATTCGCTTTTATTTCCGCAGTAAAAAAAGTTATTATAATTTTAGTACCCTATCCCTGAAATAATTAATTAAATACCTAAGAGTACGGGAAAGTTTAAATTGCGATGTTATATTCTTGTATTTTCACCCTAGATTATGGCACTAGAGCAATTTCTTTAACACACTCTAGATATTTACCATAGGCGCGCGCGTCTTCATCGTTTCGCATTTTTATCAAAAGTTTTTATTTTTATTATTTTTTTATTTTTTTTTAAATTGGAAATCAAGTTGGAGTAGAGTGGGGTTCGAACCTTGGACCTCTGATCTGCGAGTCCACAAAATTAGTCAAAAGACCATAACCCGATTCAATAATATGTTTAATTTTACCTTGAAATATATACATACAGGTGTTCTTTAAACCCTGTCACATCTGAAACCACGATGATCAGTATGAGCAAGAAGACATATTGGCATATTAAAATTAATTTTTAAAACGAATAAAATTTATAAAAATATTTAAAAAAACAAATAGTTGCTTACTTCTGCAAAGTTGAAGCGAGGAGAGGGGAAGGGGGAGTCTGATATACCGTCAACCACATGGCCACGCCCCCCTAGCTTCTCCCCTGCAGAAGTAAGCAACCATTTGTTTTTTTTAATATATTTTTTTTTAATTCTGCCTTCTAAATATTTTTTTGAATATGCTAATATGTCCTCTTGCCCATTCTGATCATCGTGGTTTCGGATGTGACAGGGTTTAAAGAACACCCTGTATATAGTTTCTTGTGGAGCTAGGATTATCCAAAAACCCATAAAAGCGCCTAGTTTTATCTGCTGTCTTTGGATGTACGGTATAAAAATATAATAAATAATTTTAACAAATGAAGAAGGTACCGACACAGAAAATTTCATTTCGATACTCTTTCCTAAAAAAAAACCAAATAGGTTCAATTTTGGGGTGCGGAAATGAGACAGCGAAATCTCGATTTTAGTTAGGCATTTGCAGTCGGACATGCACTTGTCTTTTTCGTGCAACATAAGGGAAGCATCTGCAAGAGAGTGACAGACAAACTATATTTGAATACCTATTCATCAAATTTCTCTGGCACCCCCTATCCTCTTAAACTCGAATGAATTAACAAATTCAATCCTATAAAATATAATTTTTGAGATAGGACATATGTTGTCAAATCACCATAAATATTGACACAATGCTGACAAAACTTCTCTTTTGAGTTCCACTAGTCCTTTGGACTGGCAAATAGCCCTTAAGGTAATTTTCACAGAAAGAGCGCTATAAAAACTATCCAGAATAGTAATAATAATCATTTTAATGTAACTATAAAAAATCTACTTTCAAAATTATAGTTCTATGAATTTAGGTAGGTTTTTTTTGCATATGGATATGGATGCATAAGACATTAAAAATATTAGTTGTGTTTACAATAGTTGTAGCAGTTTTTTTTTCTAAAATTTTCCACGGAAATAATGGAACATATAATAAGAAGGGCATTAAACAAATTATATCAGAATATTTCTTTAAATTCTGATGAATTTTCATCAAAGCACATTAGGTTTGTAGGTTGCCAAGGTCGGTGCTTTTCAAATTACCGCCAAATATCACTACAAACTATCATGGATTTTGAACAATTTTCTACGAAGAATTTGTGAATGGGCTATGGTTTTCTCTGACTATTAATCTGTGTTTCTCTGTGGATTGTGTTTGACGTTTAAGTCTTAAGTTACGTTTGTTTGCTGTACGCGCTATTTTGGTATAAATAAATCAAAACCAAATAAAGTTACGGAATGGGAAATGATAAAAAAAGACGCTCGCGATCGCGTTCCAGAGATAGACGTGATAGAGAAAAAGAACGAGATTCCGGCAGGCACGTAGACGATCGCGAAAGTCACCGCGATAAGTCAAAAAGAAAAGATCGGGAGCGTTCTAAAAGTCCAGCTCGAAAGCGAGACTACCGGGATAAAGAGTACGAGAAAGACTCTAAACGATCAGATAACAAGGACAGGCCTAGGAGCTCAAAAGATGACGATACGAAGAAGAAACTCACGTCCGACGATACACAGGAAGACGAGGTTAAAGAAGAAATTTCAAAAACTCCCAAAAAAGAGCCTCTTTCTCTCGAGGAGCTTTTAGCCAAGAAAAAGGCCGAGGAGGAAGCCAGAAGTAAACCCGTCTTCATGACCAAAGAACAGAGAGCGGCTCTCGCTCTTCAAAAACGGGAACAACAGGTCATGGCGATAAGAAATAGCTTAAATAGGCCCATGAACACTGTCGACCTCACGATGTCGGATTCCAAGCCCCAAGAAACAAGGAAAGAGGACGACGACAGGAAAAAACCCACCGAGAGGCAGGACAAGGAGTCCGATAGGGACAGGAGGGATCGCAAGATGGACGACAGGAAGCCGTCCGCCTCCGACCGCAAGGGGGACGCTTCGGACAAGAAGAGGGACGGTCGCGGGAACGAAGATTTCTCCAAGAATAAGGACAAAGAGCGGGAGGAGGATGCCATCAAGGCTCGCTACCTCGGGCTGGTGAAAAAGAAGCGCCGAGTGCGGCGCCTGAACGACCGCAAGTTCGTGTTCGACTGGGACGCCTCCGAGGACACCTCCAACGACTACAACGTCCTCTACAAGGACCGCCACCAGGTGCAGTTCTTCGGGCGCGGCCACATCGCCGGCATAGACATCAAGGCCCAGAAGAGGGACCACTGCAAGTTCTACGGAAACCTCCTGGAGAAGCGGCGGACGGAGCTGGAGAAGGAGCAGGAGAAGCTGCGGCTCAAGAAGGTCAAGAAGAAGGAAGATAAACAGAAGTGGGACGACCGCCACTGGTCCGAGAAGGAACGCGATGAGATGACGGAGCGAGATTGGAGAATATTCCGCGAGGACTACAACATCACCATCAAGGGAGGCAGGATCCCCGACCCCATCCGCAACTGGAAGGAGGTCAGCTTCCCCGATGAGATCATGGAGATCATCACCAAGGTCGGCTACAAGAGTCCTACCCCTATCCAGCGCCAGGCCATCCCTATAGGTCTCCAGAACAGGGACATCATCGGTGTTGCCGAAACGGGCTCTGGTAAAACACTCGCCTTCCTCATCCCGCTCCTTATGTGGATACAGTCTCTTCCCAAGGGAGTTCGCCAAGAAGACGCTGATCAGGGACCTTACGCTATTATCCTCGCTCCGACGAGAGAATTGGCGCAGCAGATAGAAGAAGAAACCAACAAATTTGGCGTCCCTCTCGACATTACGTCTGTAGTCGTCGTCGGTGGTCTCTCCAGGGAAGATCAAGGTTTCAAACTGCGACTCGGTTGCGAAATCGTAATCGCCACTCCCGGTCGTCTCATAGACGTCCTAGAAAACAGATACTTAGTTCTAAATAGATGTACGTATGTCGTACTGGACGAAGCGGATCGTATGATAGACATGGGCTTTGAACCTGACGTACAAAAGATCTTGGAATACATGCCCGTCACCAATCTCAAACCAGACACAGATGCGGCTGAGGACGCCACTGTTCTTCTCGCAAACTACCACAGCAAAAAGAAGTACAGGCAAACCGTGATGTTCACCGCAACTATGCCCGCGGCTGTGGAGAGATTGGCCAGGAACTACCTGAGAAGGCCGGCCATAGTATACATCGGATCCATTGGCAAACCCGTCGACAGAACGGAACAAGTAATCCATATGATTGGTGAAAATGAAAAACGAAGAAAGCTCACAGAAATTCTGCAGCGCGGTGTCGAACCTCCGATCATTATATTCGTCAATCAAAAGAAAGGAGCCGACGTTTTGGCTCGCGGCCTCGAGAAGTTGGGCTTCAACGCCTGTACGCTTCACGGAGGTAAGGGACAAGAACAGAGAGACTTTGCCCTCGCGAGTCTTAAAAACGGATCCAAAGACATTCTGGTGGCTACGGACGTAGCCGGAAGAGGTATCGATATCAAAGACGTCAGCGTAGTCATTAATTACGACATGGCCAAATCTATAGAAGATTACACTCACAGAATTGGTAGGACCGGGAGAGCTGGCAAAACAGGGAAAGCGGTAACGTTCATTACCAAAGAAGACTCTGTCGTGTTTTACGATCTGAAGCAAGTTTTAATATCGAGCTCTGTGTCTACTTGCCCTCCGGAGTTGATGAATCACCCGGATGCCCAACACAAGCCAGGAACGGTCGTGACCAAGAAACGACGAGAAGAAATGATATTTGCATAAGCCCCTTGTAAATAACTCACCGTATTTTCATTTAATGCTGTACATTCAAATTGTATGATTAAATTTATTCAATAATTATGTTAAAACAATGAATTCTGTTATTAAAATATCATATCAAGAAATGAATTGAATTAATGCATAACACTTTTATATATCGTCAGTGATACTGCAATCTGCAATACCGCATAACTATCAATAAAAAAAATGGCAGGGGAACCAAGAAAGCCTTATGTTAATATATTACTTACGATTTAATCAACCAAAAATACCTCTGGAGTATCAGAAAAACTATCATTATTTAGAGCAAAAATAGCAATAATTATAGAAGCCGTTTTGGCTCAGTTCGTTTAGTGAATTTATTGCACATATTACAACAGAGATGAAGAACATTTAAGATAAGGTAATATAGAAGTCTAGGCATCTACAGGGCTTATGACCTGTCAATGGCTGGTTTAAGTGGCCACTTTACACACTGTGTAACATTCACCATTTTGCCTATATTTGAACATCTATATTCCTTCAATTCTTTCATCTGTTGATGTTTGTGAAGTTAAAGAGCTGAAACCTTTATTTATGCGGGTGAGATTCATCTAATTGAATTATTTCACCTACATACTAGGCAACGCCTGGAAATATTATTTTTTCAATTTCTATACTTCTTCATGCACCAGGTAATTTATCAACAATATTTTGATCTATATTACCTTCTCTTAAATGTTCTTCATCTCTGTTGTAATATGTTAATATAAACAGCTCCCCAGGGAGTTGAATCCAGTCCATGTCTACAAAAATTTGGACAAACTCAAAATATTGTTGAATTTATTGCAGTAAAACATTTTCATAAAAAAAAACAGGTTATGCGATGTTTTAGTTATCACCGACAATATGTTTATTGAAGCTAATCAGGTGTTTCGTGACGCTGTAACATTAATTTATTAATGATTTCGCTTTCCCCAATGTAAGACTATTCTTTTTCTCTGGGTGCATGTCCGATATCAGAGTTCTGCAATCATGCTGGCTAACATTACTTTATTGGTAGATTCAAATCACGCAAGGTGCATTTAAATTGTCCTTTTGGTGTCCCCTAAAGTAGGTTGATTTATTTTATAATATTATGTCTGGGATGAAAATACTGTCTGTGGGATTGGATTAATGTTACGATTAACTCTGCTGAGCATTCCAGGAAAGATTCTTGCACACATAGTCTCGAGTAGAATAAGAACTCTTCTTCTGCAAATTCTGAGTCAACCAAAATGATTTTATTCTGAGTAAGTCATGTGCAGACCATATCCATAATGTCAGATATATTCTTCAACAGAGCAATGAAATTAATTAAATTCTTGTGTGATGTTTCATCAACTACAAGCTTTCTTACTTAATACTTTTATCTGATAGTCCGCATCGACCATCTCTCTGGTGAATACGCATCGAGGGCGTAAAGAATTCCTTCCAAGATCATTGCTGTTACAAAGGCGCTTCACCTAGATAGCAATTGTCGCATGAGAATCGGCAGCTCTTCGACTGATTGCTTCGGAGTCTACACTCGAGTGAGGCGAGGCTGCCCCCTCGCACCATTTTTATCGCATTATTTGATGGATTCTATCTGATGTAAATCTATACCACCTGATAGATTGTTTTAGCAAATTAAAAGAAAACTCTTAAATTATTATTTTTATTTAACATTATATACAATTTAACAGCACATTTTAGTGTGGACATTTCATTTACAGTACAAATTTCTGTAGAATTAATTTTAAGTAGATCTATTATTAATCCAAGATGGATTAAATAATTAGGAAAATTTTATATCTAGATATTTTTTTAAAAACTACCCAATAATTTATGCTGCATGGTGACATCACACTGCCCGGTGAGAATACTGAGCGATCCGACCTGCAAATATTTAATTGGTTAGTTGATACTTGTAAAAATAAAAGTTATTAATCCCTGATTAAACTTCTTAGATTTTCACGGCCGTTAAGATGCACAATAAGTTTTTCTGGGTTATTATGCCGTGTGTCGTTCGTACTCTCTACCGACGTTTCGGATCGCGTTACAGCGTCCATCATCAGGGAGGCCAAAGAACCACCAAACACGACTAGTAAAAGAAGCAATTGAGATTTACAAACATCCCGACAACATAAACAGAGATGATGGGATGCGATTAAAAACATCCTGGTACCCAGTCATAAAGAAATCGCATAAAGATTGCAATGTAACACAGATTTGTGATACGGTATAGATCCTAAGTACATAATGGTACACATTAATCTAAACGACTACGACACGGTACAAGTCCCAAATACATAACATCACACAAAAACGACTACGACACGGTAAAAATTCTAAGTACCTAACGTAACACATATTCATACACAAATAACATCAACCCTGATGATGGACGCTGTAACACGATCCGAAACGTCGGTAGAGAGTACGAACGACACACGGCATAATAACCCAGAAAAACTTATTGTGCTTATTAATCCTTCGCTGCAGAAATTGCTAATATTTATGGCAAAGATGTTGGAATCAACAGAATATTTTAGGGAAAATATTATGGAGTTAGTCAGATATTCACCAATGATGTGTGTTTTATTTTAAAAAAACGCAAATTAAATTGAAAAAAAAACAACATTTCTAAAATACGACAAATAGTTTTTAAAAATTATTTCATGTCACATCATTCATGGACAATATTTTATTATTTGGAAATGGGTAGCAGACGGACAAGATTTTGGCATTTTGGAATTGGGCGGTGTTTTTTATCTTCATATTGACTGAAAATACAATTTTTGAATTTTTTGTTGAAGATTTTGTGTTTCCATTAAAAAGACATAAGTGGCATACTCAGTTCATTTGTAATAAAAACTAGACAAGATGAATTTTGGGAATGGGCGACTCACATTTTGTGCAGGCTTCACTAAAAGGTCACAGGTTCATTAAAAACATCAATTATATAAAGTTGTATTTCAACAACGATCTTTAATGGTTTGCAATGAATAAAGATATGATGGAATAGTATAACTTTTTGTAGATGTGTGTGTGATTTAAACTCTTGGACAGAGCATAAACCAGGATGTAAAACATTGAATACATGTTAACAAATATAGGTATCAATGTACTCGTTATTTGGTAAGATTGAAAATATTTAGTGTTCGTTATTTTTAAGCCTTGATAAAAGAACAGTCAACCGGTCGGGATATTAAATTAATTTTAGTGATTTTACAAAAAGTAAATACGTAGTTTTATCATGAAAAATCTTCATGGGGCTTCGTGGGCATCATGGGGCTTCGAATATTACTTATGTGAATAAAGGCCTTTTCATATTTAGGAATCTCACCGTTGCGTCTATTTCAATATGAAGTCGACACAGTTTATTTCTCAAGTTGTTTCTTCTCCGCCGCTTCAGCGACCTGCGGTTCTTTCTTGGCTGGCAATATCATCTGTGTAAGTTCTGAGAAGGAAGTGGGAATCTTCAGGTTGGGCAGAAATTCCTCCGCTTCGGGGTCCCCCGGCTTCACTGAAAACAAAGATATAATACATTTAAATTGGTTGAATTTATGGTTCAGTCAAAACCAGGCAAAAGATTTATTCATACTTCAACTAGTAGGTACTGAAATAATAATTTATGAACAATTCGACGATGGAAATACAGAGAAAGATATTGAAAGGAGGGTGAGTACCAGGAATATAGTGAACGGTATAATACATATGAAATAAAACAGCAAACTTAACATACCTCCCATTACGAAGTTGTAGGCAACATGAGCCAAATGCTTTCCCTCAGCGATTCCATCATTCATGTAGTTATGGGCTTCCTCTGGGTAGCAAATACTTCCCATACCCAATGTTCCCAACAAACCGTATGTGATTTTCTACAAATTTAGACATATTTGTTTATTTATTAAACTTCAAGGACAAAAATATATGCATTTTTGTGGGCTGATTGCTAAAAACAATATCTTCCAGCCAACATCAACCAAAAAACCATACCTTAAAGATACCTCCCCGGAGTCCAAAGATAAGACCGGTTATGGTACCCACAGCAGTAGCTCCAATCCTTTGGGCTTCATGGTCTTCCTCCCGAAGGTATGCAATTATAACTAAAATAAAACATTCAAATTTGTTAGTGAAAATACTCCGTATAATGAAAGTTCACCAGAATTTATTATGGAAATAAAAGACGAGTCAAATTTAAAGCCACCAATTTTGAATAACTAGTGACAGTTTTTGTTGATATTCATTTAATTATTAAAAATTATACAAAATCAGTTAGAATAGAGAAATAAAATTTGTGTTATGTTATTTATTTTTGTGTGAAGGAAACACCAAAATTTACGTTCGATATCCTTGGGTCCACATAGTTAAACATTCTGAAGGAAGTGACATACATATTTTTGAAACCACAAATATGTATTTTTTTCTGAATTTATTTTCTAAATAAATGATGATTAAAACAAAAGTATGTATGTAGTATTGAATGAATAGCTAGAGTTTTGATGAGATGAGTACAAAGACAAAATTTAGAATGTTTACCCGCTGTGGCAGCCAAAATTTGTTGTTTTCCAATTTCCAGATGAAGGGCAATAATAAACAAGAATTTAAATTAATTAGATCACAAAATAACTCATTATTTCATTAGATAATACATTTTTTATATTTTAATGTATCGATAGTGGACAGCATTTAGTGATTTTTACATAATTGATTTATTTATATATATATATATACGCCCAATGGGAATTTTCAAGGACATATTTATGCATAGAAAATTATTATAAAGGAAAGTAGAAAGACACAATGGTATATAGTAGACTTGGTGAGAGTGGAAGCGGGAGAAAGGTAATTATAATTGAATTTGATTCAGTGATCGTTTGAAAGAAGACAACTTATTATTAAAGAAATCAAGACTGGTATGTTTGTTGGCAGACCTCAGAATTCTGGGAATAGGGGAATGAAAACCATAGTTAGTTCTATGGTTATCGGTATGAAAGAGTAGGTTTTGTCTGAGGTTTCTAGTTGGGATATTTAATTTTATCAGGCTCAGTAGTTCAGGCACATCAAAAAGCGAGTTGAGAATTTTAAATAGGACTAGAAGGTAGGATTTATTTCGACGGTCTTGAAGATAAGATATATTTAAGCTAGTTTCTAACTCATTATACGTATATTGGTCTCTGGATAAGCACTACCTCCAGCCTATCTTTCTCAAAAATCGATGTTGAACTGATTCAATATTCTTGATGTGAACATCATAATATGGAGACCAGATAACAGAGGAATACTCTAGGTGCGGGCGAACTAGGGAACAGAAGAGAGTTTTAAGGGTTTTGATATTTTAGAAGTCAGTTGTGCTTCTGTTGATTAAGATTTACTGATTCCCATTCATAGATTTTTTTTTATTAAGCATAATTTATTTCAATAACAATGACATGGTTATAAAAGTGTCCATTTTATGACATTGTTGGATAATATCTTTGGAACTCCTACTGAAGCAGTTAGACCAAACTATCCAGTGTTTATTTTCCATATATTGTAACTTATAACTAATTAAGTGCTATAATTGATCGACACGATGCGATGGCACGATCGATACGATTTTAAACTTTAAAATACACATGAGGCGGTTAAAAGAAAAAATGCTACTGTTCATGATCACTGTTTTTGGGAAGACCAACAAAACCTGTAGCTAAGACTATATTTTATACATTCAATGTATGTGATGTAACAGGTATCACGCAAGTAATGTGATTTAAACGGAAGAAATACCTCTAGTTAACTTTAGCGACGATTTAAATGAGATTTACAATTTTTATGCAATAATCAGAGATTGTGAAATCAATTTTTAAACTTAGCAGGACATAATAAGCTAATCAAGATTTATAAGATGGTGAAATACTCTCTTAATCCGCCCAAACACAGAGAAAAATTGATATTATTTGCATCTTTTATTTTAACTGAAAGTTTTTTTTTAAAATTAGATAGAACAATTAAGTAACGGTTCTTGGAAAAATCATAAATATAAAAAAATATTACAGGAAAACTGGTCGGTTGTTTCGGTAAAGGTTCTGGTGACTTGCGAAGTGACATTGCTGACTTGGTGGACGGTTGACACTACGGAAGACCTCACCATGCCAACCGGTTCCAGAAGAGCCTTCTCAAAGTCGCTGGCCTCATCTAAGTCTACTTTTGTCACCATATGAGAGCTGCAAAATACAATATTTACATACATAATTGTAATGAACTCGGTATTGATGTAGGAATTTGAAATTGCCATTGAATTTATACAATTTTTTTTTTTATGGAGTTGATTATTTGGGATAGTTTTTAAACGTACATATAGTGTGATTTATGTACGACATATTTATTTATTGTGGAAATCATACAGTCTTTTTAACCCATTGCTCCACTAATAAAGATGACATAATTTGTTCATACAACACACTATTCAATTTGGACATATTTTTTATTACAATAACATTAGGACTAAATCAATATTTTGTAATAAATAATGTGAAATAAATTGTAATTATTACATTTTATTATGAAATCAGTAACCGAAATATACTTATTTATGTCATTTTTATGAATAAGTTATTGTCAATCAGCCTTAATGTAAAAAAAATCACTTCAAAGATAAACTGGTGAATGCCGGCTTTGTGTGTCAGTGACAAATTGACCATGGCCGGCGATTCGCCGGCTTTGTGTTGCAATGGGTAAACACAAGGTATAAATAAACTATTTAAAGAAGAATAAGTGGGTAAATTGGTTCAGCCGGAAGAATCTCCACATGGTTTCAGCTCCTTTACTTCACAAAAGTCAACAGATTGAAGAGTTGAGGAAATGTGGCTGTTTAAACATGGGCAGAATGGTAAATGTTACACAGTGTGTAAAGTGGCTACTTAAGCAAGCCAATGAAAATAATACTGGAAATATAAATAGCATATTGCACTCTACTATTAGGGATTATGTATAAATATTTTTTTTTTTTACAAAATTGTATTAATATTATTTTGAAATGTAAATGAGATTATTTTTTTCTTAAAATGCCTAATAAAGATTTTTATTATTTAAAATGCCAGGTTATAAGCCCGGTAAATGCCTAGACTTCCATATACAGTTCTCTAAAATGTTTTCCCTCTCTGTTGCAACAAATTTGGATTGCACTGTATTTACATGAATTTAGTGAGTCCTAATGAAGAGACGGGTGTGTCTCGAAACTGGTAAACAGTAAAAAGTCAGTAAGTGGTTACATACTAAAATTTACTAACATTAAATAAAACGTTTGGTCACAAATGTCTTACTTTAAATATAAATAAGATTTCTTAAGGGTTCACACTTACGTAGGGGGTGGGTAAATGGGTAATTCTGAAGGTCGACATACTTTGGCGGTCTCCGAAGCGCCACTTTCTTTTTTCTGAACGGCGGGCACTACTACCGGTGTTGCCGCTAGCAAGAAACCACTTGATCCCACAAGTACTCTGCGGATAAACTGAAACGCATGGCAACACAACAAAATTTTATTTAAAAATGAAACGTATCAAAATTAAATTTTGGCCAAACTTTAATTTTTAATCAAGCTGTTACGATTGTTGGATGTTATGTTAGAAGTGTTTATGACTTTGCAACAATTTATTCATGTTTTCGCGTACACAATTTTACTCATTCGTGTATTTTATTCATTTTTGTTAGTTTGCCGAATGCTTATGTACATAAAGTGAAATTGACCAAATCGGTCTATGGGGGATTAGGTTAAAAAGCTTTAATATAAAAATATGTCAACGTAAAACCAATCCTATTCCTTCTTGTCCAAAAGACAGTTTTTTTAAATGCACAGGCAATGCACACAACTTCTAAAAGTCTATTAATTTAGTCGCATTCCTACTGACAACACGTGTTGCAAGCAAAAAATGTCTTTATTTCCATTTACAAAAGATTGAATTTAGCGTACATTCTTATCGGTTAGGCGGAAAGTAAACGAGCCTCAAAAGTTAAGAAACAACATACTCGCCGGACGTCAAAGCGTAAGTTTTGACCTCGGTAGAATGTTTTGACCATAATTCATTCAAACGATGAGTCTGATTTTTATGGCACCTTGTATATGAAGTAAGAGGAAGCAAAATAACTACTCTTGTGTTAGCCCCCTTAAGTCGCAGTTGCTACCGCGCGTTTTGGCATTGAGTGCGTATATACTAAGTAATTAATAACTCTGTAAAACTCAAAAAGACGTACCCAGGCTTATTCATATAACAGTATTTTTTTTAATATGGTAAAGTACGAATTAATATTAATTATTAAAGTCTAGAGTATTGGAGTGTAAAATGATATTGTAGCCTCACTAAATTTTTTATACCAAAACCACCGCTGAGACGCAGAAGACAATATTTCACCATTCAATCACTGGATTCGCATATTATGGTTCCCATGGGGTAATGCCGAAGATGCGAGATAAAAAAACTAGATGGTTTCACGTTTGTGTCTTCTATTTCGTAATTCACCAGTGTAGTTTGGCCAGCAATACTTTGTTGGGGTGAAAACGCAAATTTCCAACAATAAAATAAAACCCAATAATAAATTCTAACTTGTACACCATAGAATTAAGAATAGTCTCTTAATTCTATGTTGCACACATTTAAATAAAATTTTAGATAGAATGGAGAGTAACTCAAGATACACATTTTTATACAACTAAGGTTAGTTTGGTTCTAAAAATCATAATTTTAAAATCAGTAACATTAAATGAAAAAACGCATAATTATTACTAAATTCTCGGAATCAAAATAACCAGGGATGAATTTATCGTCTAATCCTTTGAAGATCTATTTCAAGGAATTACATACATTTTAAAATTATATTAAAAATTAGAAATCAAATATACACTTGTTTTTTAACAATTTACCATATTATTTCTATAAATTTCGGCCCGGAAAATTATTCGAACATGACGAAAATCGTACATAAGTAAGAATTTTCCACACAAGAAAGAAATTTTAAAGGGTTTTTATAAAATTTAAATGCTTTTATTACCATTTTGACGTCTTTCAAAAATTATGTAAATGTCACAGGGCAGTGAATTGTAATACTGTTAAGTTACCAACTTGGGTACATTTTTGCCAACCTTACTTTTTTCGCTGAACATTCAATCTAAAGTAATAGGGGAGACCCGGATGAAAGTAACAATTTTAATTTTGTGTTAATATCTTTCGTTTACTAACAGTTATGAGTGATTGTTTATTATATATTATGAACACAAATTTATTAGTTCTTCCGCTATATTTATGATTTTTTAAATTTTGAATGTTTTTGAAAAAATCAAATAATGCGAAAGATAGCATTTGTTACAACCAACCCGATCCGTAGGGATGGTACGATGGTAATAACAAGGCATGTGATGATTGTAACATGGTTAAAAAGGAAATAATACTAAAAGTTATTTTTTTTGTATTCTATGAATATATAATTTTAAAAAAAATAATGGCGCTAAATATATTCAGGAAGTGTATAAAAATATTTTGACAAACATAGCTCAGTTCATTATTAGTGAAATCGCGATTGAAGAAGTAGATGGAACTGCTAAATCGATAAATTATATTATCGGAGTGCGCATACTAAATGACTAATGAAATAGATGGCACAAATGAGTTACAAATAATATTCGGCGGATAAACAACATCCGTACATGATGTAGATGGGGCATTGTAGCATCAGCTGTTAGAACGGGAAATTCAGCTGTAGAGTTTGATGAAAATGAAAAGGTATCAATTGTAAATGTGGGGCAATCTCAGAAGCAAAAGCATCAGTTTTCTTTTTTGTTTATCAGGTATTTAATTCTATAGACATATAGACACGCCATAGCGTTTTATTTTCTCACCTACATCAAGAAATTGCGATTAAAATAAAAAATAACCACTTAAACTTGATACAAGAAGTTAATACTTTATTACTTATATTAGAAAAGCAACTTTTGAATTTTGGAAACATACTTATATTTTTTATTTCATTAGCCAATTTTTTAAAGAAATTAATTCCTTGAAATAGATTTTAAATTTTGACAATTTAATATTGTTTTCGGGTACGTAAAGCATTTAAAGGCGTCATTTATTTTACGTAAAAATTAAATCAAAATGTTTTATAAAAATACAAATAAATAAAAGTTTTTAGTCAATATAAGACCATTTTGATTTTTATTATTCTAGGAAGGAAAAAATCACTTTCCTACAAAATGAGTAAAAACTATAAAATTTGTTATGATTTTCACTGTTTCAGGTATACGAAATAATTTAATGATCCACCAAGATAGAAATAAAAATTAAATATTTTAAACAAAAATGGTAGCCTGGTTATATTTAATTCTATTGTTTTTTTAATTCTATTCTAATTCTATTGTTAATATCAAAAACCACAAAACATGAGAAACAAATAAAAATGACCGTTTTAAGTAAATGAACGCACCCTTTAAGACGAGGTAATTTTATAACTTTATGGTTAATAATCTCTGGTTGCTGTTGCGAACCCATAGATAAAATATATATTTGCGAACTGAAAAATTGTCAAAGTCAAAAATATTTTGTCCTGTTCGCGGTTGTCATCTTCGTGTGTTATTGTTGAATACTTAATAAATAATAATTATTTGAATTATTTTGCAATTTTCGATTGCTGATAAAAGCATGGCGGACGCTCAAGTCGAGATGGAAGTGGAAGTAGAGAGCGCGTCGTCAGGGTTCACGTCGGAACCTGCTCCTACGTCTCCCAGCGCCAGTACCTCATCAGCCGCCAATAAAAATGTGATAGTCACAACTGGCACGGCCGGATCAGTCTCCGTGTCCTTACATCCTCTAGTAATTATGAATGTCTCGGAGCACTGGACCAGATTAAGAGCTCAGGAAGGATCACCACAAATAGGTTAGGTGTTTTTGTTTATCTATTGTGTACATTCGGAAGACTGAACAAAAAACATTGAATAATGTAGGTAATCTCTTCGAGAAGGAAATTCAATAAATATACTATATGCATCGTTTACAAGCATCATTAATTTTACTGTCATTGACTTGTTTATGTGAACTATTAAAACACTAAAATTCTTAGCACAATGATTTTTCGGGGTTATTATGCCGTGTGTCCCACACACTCTTTTCAAACGTTTTGGATCGCATTACAGCGCTGTTATCATTATAAATTGCGCTCAGCCACCGTACCGGCTGGGCGTGAAATATAGTTCCTCTTTCCAATCGTAACTTAAAATTCGAAAATAAATTTTACACTTTATTCCTACCAAAATATGTGAAAAGTAGTGAACAACGGAAACTTTCACACATTAGTACAACAGTACCTGTTACTTAAAAATTGCAAAAAAGTGTATGAAATCATTAAAACCATTTAAGAATGTTTTCATTTGTGACTCGAAATTAACTATCTGGAACACTACTCCCCATAATAAATTACAACAGTGCTACTGAAAGTGAACTTATGTTTTTTTGTTAAATATATAATTTATTACTACTTCATTACTACAGCAATTTATAATGAATTATTTATACAACAAATTAATTGAGTAGTTAAAGTATACATACATATTTTTTATTTTTGCTGGTGGTTCATCTAAACTGCCTAACTAGGGATAGCTTCCCTGTTCTAAGGCAGTAAATAATGTATTTTATAATAATGTGTGCCCAACTTTTAGTTTTAAAAGTAAATAATAAATATACAATGAACACCTAAATAATACGAAAATCTCTATCCTAAATCCTAAGTCATTACCAGTAAAACTAGAAATCAGCTTGCATCCTTCTACATCGGACAACAATTTCTCTGACTTTCTCCGACCAATATACATTAAAAATGCAGTCAACACCTTCCTCAGCCTGGCAATCCCACCACACTTCCACGAATCTGGGATAAGGTTATATATCCTCGGTCCTATATAGTATTGCTGCCTTTGAGCCAAAAAAGTATTTACTCCTCTCTGTAGAATCAGATCCTTATTGGAGTGTCTAGTATTATGAGCATGACAAACCGTTGCGTATTTTTCCCTGTTGAGACGCGTGACCGCACTGACCTCTATTGACCATTAAATACCCACGTTCTTATAATATACAAAATGATAAATCAATCCTCATACCACTCTCATGCATGCATTTGTCTAGTATGAACGTAAATAAACAAATTGAGCGGGAATGTTGCGTACCTATCATAAACCGAAACAATTCAGACCAAAACGGACGCCGAGTCATTGGAACAATACACACCATCCCTCGGTAATGGCACTTTCAAGAATCGGGCCGCCCGTTAGCCACATGTTACCTACAATCTACAAAAGCTACCCATCGGATATCTTTCTTTATTTCGTTAACTATAATGTTGAAACAGTGCTCTATTCATTTATTTTTTATTGTTTATTTTTTAGCATGAACACTTGACAAATTATCTACTCTGCTCAATGTTTATTTATTGTAAATCGATTGGTATAATTTTAATTTGCTAGAATTCCGCTCGTCCATGCGCGGACGAAGCGAAAAATAATCACCAGATGCCTTTTTATTATTGCACCATTCGTCAAGAGGCGAAAAATTTAAAATGTTATTCAAATTCAAATTATTTATTCACAAAGTAACATAACAAATAACAAAGGATTTAAGACGTTAAATTGGAACTTTATATCAAACCAAGAACCCTTGAGCAATGGTTCGACATTATTAAGGTATAATACTCTCTAATAGCAAGAGTATTTGCCTCTTAAACATAGTTTCACTAATGTGAAAGATGTCGATCTCCAAAGTGATAATGTTCAGCTGCTTGACTGCTCTTCCAATCGGCATGACCAGAGGCAGGTTGGTTCTGGAAACCGGGAGGTAAAACAGTCTGTGCTGACGCTGTCGGAGATAGCCATCAGGAACATAAAAATTGATACTCTCTAAAATGGCCGAGTTATCGATGAAACCCCTTAACAGTCTGAAAAAATGGGTCAGTGTAGACCCATCTCTTCTAAGTTGTAAACTATTGGTCCCAAGAATACCCAAGAGGAACCCAGTGGGATAGAGCCACGGATAACTACCAATCTCCCTTATGGATTTAGTGATCAAGGTTGTCAACACAATTGTCGTTAAATCTCCTTTACATCGCTAATTTAAAGAATGTCTACTCAATAACAGAGAGTAAATACGGAGATCTTCACTGTATAATAAGGTTCGTTGGCTTTGAAGAGGAAACAGTTTAACTAAAAGAAATTTGGCTCTCAAAAGAAATCTTAATCATCGTAATGCTGATCTTTGGCTCTTTTGACTAATGAGTTTGCCGACCACTCACTGACATAAACCATACAAACTAAAAAAAAAACAAAAAACCGTTTTATTTATTTTATCATAAAATGCTATAAAGAGCAACGAGGTACCATTGACAATCGTTGAATTTTGTGAAATAAGGATTGTTTAATAAGAAAAAAACAATAAAATTGACTTAATAGAAGCTTGGCCTAAAAGTTTTTGTTTTATTACTCTTTAAAAATATATGTATACCCTTCTACGTGGGCATAATTCTACATCAACTTCAGTGTTGTAGTGAAGCAGATGTTTCAAATTTGGTTTGGCTGAATGAGACATTACGTTTTACTTCTACCTATCTCCACTATCCGTGCGTGTAATTAGTCTTTTTTAAAAGCATACACTAAATATGTACTGTGTTTGAATTTTTTTAGTAATTGGAGCCATTATCGGAAAACAAAAAGGAAGAAATATAGAAGTTATGAACTCTTTCGAGCTCGTTTTTAACCTTATAGCCGGAGACATTGTAATAGATCGGGAGTATTATAATATGAAGGAAGAACAATGTAAGTAATCAAAATATATCATTTATTATTAGGTAGAGCAGCGGTCGGCAGCCAGCGGCCCGCGAGATTATCGCGCTTCACAGTGGATATCGATAATGTACCAAGCGATTTGCCACACTTCAAGTGGCTTTAGGGAAAAACTGACTTGGTGGATTTAAGGAGTTTAAAAGGTTTGCTAGTACATGTATTTGTAAATTACTTTTTCAATTCTGTGTTACCGAAAAAACAAACACTTTCCGGTTGTCAGATTCACATTTAGATGCAATGCTATCTGAATACTTCAAAAATGCGAGCTGATATTTAAAAAAATCTTGCAAGTTAAATTTAAATGTATATAAATCTCATTGATTTTATAAGTTGTAATAATATGTGATCAGAGTTTTATTTTTACATCTAAATATCTGTACACAAATATTTTAGATATATCAAATAATATAAATATTATATTATGCATTATTAATATTATTTATAATTTACGTTTATATCCATACAGTGTTTTGATTATCATATAAAAAAATTCCGTATAGATATCTGTGCGGATGTTAGAGGAGTGTAGAGGAGCTAAATAGCCCTCGATGGTGGCATGCGCAAATATTATTATAAATACCAACATTATATTAAAAAAATGTAAATGAATTCCTTGACACGGGTTATGCCCAGTGAGGTGTTCATATAGAAAAGAAAAAATATAAAGTTTCATGTGAAATAAATAGGTATACTGTAATATAATGAGACCAAATTAAATGCAACTGCATGAAAAATGCTTAAAATATGCTAGTAGAGTGAAAATATGCAACATAAAATATAAAAATATCTGTTTTTATTCATGTAAGGTATCTTTCTAAATTTTCTGTTGTGCGGTTGTGCCTTCTATCAGTCGAAATATTATGTTTATAAATTGAAAATGAACGTTCCACGTTCATCGAGGTGACCGGGCAGTGCTTGAACTAAGCCATTTAGGCTGCATAATGTATACACATCAGCTTGACTGGTCAACTCGAAGCAGGTCGAGGGTGGAGCATTCAACCATTGTGTATTCATACAGCATATTCATCAAACATTTCTCCATACTTTACTAAAAAATGACAATTTTGAAGTTGTGCCATTATTATTGTTTAGGTGCGATCTTATTTATTTCATTTTATTTGGGATTTTGACAGCTATTACATAAAAAAATAAGTAGAAATACATTAACAATACTAGAGCCAATTAAAAAAATCCACTGTAAATTTAATAATACATAATATATAAGAAAAGAGTTTACGTAATTGTATGTGTGTGACGTTTGTATTCATGTGTGTGAATGAATGAGGGAGAGTGTGCATGTGTAAATGAATAGGGAGAGGGTGCGTGTGTGTGGGTGCGTAAGTATAAAAAAATAACAATTTTAAGCTTGTTATTATATTGAAAAGAGTACAGGAAAGAGCTCGGTAAGAAGTTTGATTATTTATGTCATTAAATAACAGTATGTTATAGCAGATTGACTGTCTAACTAAAGGTGTGATTTCGTGTACCACCTCCTTGGCTGTCAGTGATTTTATCTATATGGCTGATATCCGCTCATGTCAGCAATTTGTCAACAGTAATTTAGGTGTTTTGGTAATAAATTTTTTACTCATAGGAAATGTGTGATTTAGTTTCTGCATTGTCCTTAATACGATTGTAGGTCAGCTGATAGAGGGCATTCATTTCCAGGTGAACTTAAAGTCCCCCCAGTATATTTGATCGTTAAACTGTGGTCATTGTGTTTTTCAGTTAAACAGGTATTCTCAGAGATGGATTTCCTGGGTTGGTATACAACGGGTGAATCTCCCACAGAGAAGGACATCGCTGTCCACCGCCAGATTTGTGAGATCAACGAGTCACCTATCCTGCTACAGCTCAACCCCAATGGGAGGAGTGGAGACGTAAGTGATATTGCTACATAATGTACTACTACTATCATGGCATTTCTCCATAGGCTTTTTTATAGGTTTATAATATATTTTATAAGGTTTGCAAGACAAGAGTATTTTATAAGGGTTAAGCTAAAAAAACATAAAAATTCCTATTAAAATAATAGGAATTTTTGTGTTTTTTTATTGCCCTTCTTGGATTAATATTTGAGTGCTAGTACTGGTTTATTTTTATCATTTGATATATTTAATTTGAATTATTTCAGCAACTTCCCTTGTGTCTATACGAGTCGGTGGTAGAACTAGTGGGAGGGGGAGGTACAGCCCTGCTGCTGGCCCCACTGCGCTACACGCTGGCGGCTGAGGAGGCGGAGCGTGTTGGCGTGGATCATGTGGCGCGAGTGTCGGCTAGCGACGCGGGAGAGAGCAGTTTAGGTAAGGCTGAAGTTTGCAGCAATGAGATTTCTATCGAGATACATGGCGCCTGAGGAGTAGGAGCATATCGGCGCCACTATTTTTTAGGAGAGCTGATTAAAAACTTTCTTTCCTTTTTCATACAATTTTAACCCTTTATAATATATAAAGCTATTTTCTTTTTTTTTTCTTTCTTAAATAGTGTATACATTTCTAACTTTTACAATTTCACATAAATATAAAATAATTTAACATAAGATTATTATCACTTTATATAAATACATTATACAAGTTTTTTTAAATATTTTCATTCAATGAGGATATTCAGTGGTTTTTTATATTTAAAACAGACTTTAAAAAAATATATACATATATATTACGTATCGTATTATCATCACTACGAATTTCGAAATTAAAATAAGTTTAAGTTAGTGAGTTTTCCTGACATTTAAAAGTAGAACCCCGTGCCCGTCAAAACATGCTAAACAACAAAAAGCATCAATAAGCGATCAAACCTGTGTTCACATTAGTTTTTTTTTTTATTGTTTCATACATTTTGTAGAAATTTCACTTACAATTAAATGATCTAATTTTTACCGCATGTAAGAAAACATTTTTATATCCAATTTCCATAGCACTGAACTTCCTCATTGCGTATGATATGTTTTTAAAAAATAAATTCCGTTTTCAGTGGCGGAGCACCTGACAGCTCAGCGCTCGGCCATCCGCATGGTGGCGGGGCGCGTGAGGCTCGTGGCGCGCGCGGTGGCGGCGCTGCGCTCCGGCGAGCTCCCGTACAGCGCGGCGCTGCTGCGGGAGGCGCGCGCGCTCGCGCACCGTCTGCCGCTCGTCGACGACCCCTCCTTCACGCACCATTTCTACACCGTGAGTTAAATGTTGTTTGAAAATAAAAATGATCAAGATACCGCGCATGTATTTTTCTAAAGTGATAACCAGAGGATCTGTTTTTTTTCAAGTTATCGCTATAAATATAGAAGATTAAAAAATATACCTCTGTGAGTCATAAACATAGTAACTTAGCTTCAAAAATCATCGGACTAAAGGCGCTAATGTATCTTTTTTGTTTTGCCTCACTTCAACTAAGTGTGTTGGTTTTGTTCAAAATTTATTTTGGGTTATGTCATTTATGATAGTGAAATGTTGAATTTTTTGTGTAACATTCATGACATTTTTTTTATAGAATTTTTTAAAAAAAGTTTTATTTTGAGTTGTGCCAGCTTAGCCGATCACGGTTAGTAGAAAGTTTATTATTATTTAGAATTACACCGCAAGACAAATAAATTTACGAGTTCTCAAAAAAAACTAAAATTGACATATAATGAATTATTCTTGATATTTAATTAGTTTTTTTTATATTGTTTGACATATGTGATGACTACTCGTTATTTCAAGGTTAAAATAAAAAATCTTACTCATGAATTGTACTTAGAAATTGCCATTATATATCAGGTATCAGATTACCCGAACCTTAGAGACCCATAACGGTTCATTTATGGTCGAGTGTTTGTGATGGAATAATAAAAGACATGTTATTTTTTAATTCATATTTAAGAAGTAGGTTCTTATCGCTTTATTTTAAATTAAAGTATTTTACATTTAAACATATTTATAACATTTAAAAATATTTAGTACTTAGTGAATTCACCTTTATTTTTTATAACATGTAAAATTCTATTATTTAGAGAAGCGTAAAGCGAATCTAAAATTTCTGATGTTATTTCTTCTTCCCAAACTTGAATTAAGTTTTTTTTTAATTCCTCAATGTTTTTTGATTTTTTTTTCCCGACTTTTTTTTTCATAATCGCCCATAAATTTTCTATCGGGTTCAAATCAGGGCTATTCCCGGGCCACGTCAACGATTTTAAGCCAATTTTCTCCTTGAATTCATTGATCTATAAAAAAACAATAAATTATTTATCATGTGGTCACAAAATGCATTTAAAAATATATATATTTGTACTCACAGTGCGGGCTCTATGGCACGGCGCAGAATCGTCCTGAAAAATTGGGTCCGCGGTATACTGCGTAATGTCCTCGATTGTTGGAATAATATGTTTTTTTAACACTTTTTTGTACTGAATGGCATTCATCGTACCCTGTACAAAATTTAGAGGTCCTAAACCGTATGCTGTCATGCACCCCCAAATCATCACGTAGGGTGAATGTTTAACGGTTCGAGTGACGCACGACGGATGATATCTTTCCCCACGTTTTCGTCGAACTATCTTTCTGCCGTCTGGACCAAAAAGGTTGAATTTTGATTCATCAGAGAAAACAACATTTTGCCAATCCTCCAAGGTCCAATTCTGGTGCTCTTTCGCCCAATCCAGTCTAGCCTTCTTCATTTTGTCCGTGAGTAATGGTTTCTTTGCGGGACTCCGTGCTTGGAAACCATGCTCCAACAGCCTCCTGGACACTGTTTTTACTGAAAATGTTGTTGTGCTGGTAGACTGCACCTCTGCGTGTATTTCAGGTGCCGTTAAAAATCGATCGCGCATAACAATTTTTTTTATTAAGCGATCATCTCGGGCAGATGTCACGCGCCCCCGTCCGCTTCCTTTTTTCCGTTGTATGGATTTTTTTAAATAAAAACCTCACTGCACCTTCTGAATACCCAACTCGACGAGATATTTCACAATTAGATATGTTTTCTTGCGACAATGTGATTATTTTGGATTTTATCGCAATCGACATTTGCTTTGCACTTTCCATGATTGTTGTGTTATGTTCACTCAAACGCGGGTAAAACAAGACTGTTGAGACATTTTAAAATGTAAATATTGTAGAAAGGTGACACATAGTGTCCTTAATTTACTAAACAAAAGAAAGAGGTATCGATAAAGGATTTCTTAGAAAAAGGGTTCAGTAAAGTCAAGGGGCGCGGTAGCAGGTAAACTCGTAATTTTTTTTGTCTTGCGGTGTATGTCACTTTAAAAATTCTCAAAAATAAAAAGAGAACGCTGATGTTCAAGAATCATAATATAAATCATATATTAATTACTTTTTATCTTGTAAAATCCTTTAGGTTTTGCAAATATTTTTTTATCAAGCTTGCCGTTTTTTTGCCCTTTTCTTAAAAAGGTGATTTTTTTATTGTCACTTTAGAAATACATGTAATATCCGCCGCGATTGGTGTACTGATGCAATGCCCTATGCACCATTAGGTGCAGAAAGGGAACAATGATATTGCCTTTTCCATACAACTGATTTAAATTACGTATTTGTTTCTTTCCAGCAATGTAACGACGTTGGTTTGATGACCTACCTAGGCAGTGTCACCAAGGGCTGTAATGACATCAACCAATTTGTCAATAAGTTCAACGTTCTGTACGACAGGCAAGCCATGGGCAGGCGGATGAGAGGACTCTTTTTCTGAACGCGTGCTTCTCAGGCACACTACACCCCTCTCACCCATACACGCAACGTGAGACATAATTTTTATTCGTACGTGTTCAAACTAAAAACTCATTTCAATTTTTTAACAGACATAATAAGGAAAATTCTTATTCATAATCAATGATTCTGTGCATAGTAAAGTTTGCAAGTCGAAATATCATTAGCTTTAACAAATGCTAATTAAAATTGCTATATTTAATGAAAGGATAATAAATTTGTATGCGAATGTAAAAATTCATGCAAAAGCACCAATTCTCATTCTATTTGTTTCGCCAATGCGTTGTGAATGTAACTGCACAGTTGACAGCGGGGATTTGAGTCTTTGCGATAATTCGTCAATCGTTAATCGAGGTTCTGATTTGACCGGGGATTTAATATGTCATCATAAAATTTTGAATGCCGTTCAGATTAACATGCATCTTTTTAATTTCACCAGAAACTTCTTTAATCGGGTTAGTGGTCTTGCTGACACTCGAGCCCTAGCAACATATAGTGTCTGATGTGTCTTTTGCCAATTTCTGGTTTGGACATTTTACCCTTGACAATAATATAGATTTTATTACTTGTAAAAAATGCCAATGTTCAATGCAAAAAAAACTAACAGACATGTTTACTTCACTTCACCGTGTCTGGATACAAACTGTACTTGAACAGCGGGTCATAAAATACACAATTTCTTTATGGTCCCTCTAATATGTAAGTATAACGAAAAATTGTATCTATGTGTTTACTGCTAAATGATTAAAAGTTATTATTTACACAGAAGTTTTCAATTCGGGTGTGAAGACTAAAAATAGGATCATTATTCTTTTTCCGAGGAGGAATTATGATAGAAAAAACTATAGACTACTGAAACAAGGATTACCGATTGGTTTTTAAGAGAAAAAAGACGTATAATCTTCTCATCAACTTTTTGTAGAGAGAATATTTCCATTATCATATTAAAACAAATAGAGAATGTTTTAGATAAAGCAATATGGAAGTCTAAGCATTTATGTACAAGGCTAATGATCTGTCATTGGCTGGATGTGGACATATTTACCTCCGCTTTCTGAAATTTATTAAATTAAATTAGCGTGCTTGCGAAATCAAGACGAAGCTTAAAGCGTACTTTAACTTTTGTAGCTCAATTTTCCCTTACATATCTGGGTCCAAAGTCGTTCAGTGTCAAAAGCAAAAATGAACGCGAAGATTTAAAAAATCACAGAGGTCTCAAAATATCACAAAAATTGTTTTTGCCAAGTTAAAAATACAGTCTTTTTAATACCTACTCTGAATTTTCTCATTTGTCGATTGTGTTCTGTTACTAATTGGAATGTTTTTGTCTCGAGTTCGAATGTCGAATTATCTGTCTCTCTAAGAGTCAGTTGCTTATTCGGAAGAAAAGATCCTCATTGATAAAAAATATGTTTTTTATAGTTACTGTTTAACCATTTATAGGACATATAGAACAAAGTGGTACAAATACCACCAGAATCGAGGTTTTTATTTTCTAATATTTCATATGAATAATAAGTACACTAGTAGTAGAGCAGAGCAGTCTTCCGGTTCGTAAGACGTAAATCAACACAAAATAAGTGTCCTATAAAGGGTTGAAAACAGCATTGAAAACTACTCAATGAATACCAGAAACCGTATTATGCCATAAGAAATCTGTTGACACACTTTGCACTTTTTATATAATTGCAGTGGTAAAATTACCATTCGAGAAGTGAACTTATCAAACAGTCTATTTTGGTTGGCTTCTATTCCTACTTCTGATTTTCCATTTTCTTCTGGTCAAGCAACCGGCCATTAAGGAATGTAAATATTTATGTATGTAATTACATTAAGCATTTATTAATAAATAAAAAATATAAAAAAATACTCCTATATTTTCTTGCTACTACAAAAATATGATTGATAACACCATTTGAGAAGCAGGGTTGTCTTTTTATATTGGAGTTTGATAATTATGTATATCTAAGTTTCAGTAATGTTGTTTACAAGTGTTGTAATGAGGAAGTTCAGTGGTTTTTTTATTTGTTAATAGACTATTAAACTAAGCCAAAAATATTTTTTTTATATCACTTTATTAGCGCTATGATTTTTGAAAGTTTTGTATTTTTTAAATTACTCTGCGTGTGACATCTCGAGCTCTCTTCCCCTTCTTCCTGTTCAGTTCTGCCGATTGGTCCGTTGACGGTCAGTTAACCAGAAATCTTCCGCAACTCTCTTATCATTGGTTGATTCATATGAACTAGTGACGTTGTTCAAAGTAGTTTGTTTTTATTTTATTTTTTAAATTCATACATTTTAAAGAAACTTTGCCGTACATTTTTAATTCTCTAATTTTTACCATGTGTAAGAAAACATTTTTTATATGCAATTTCCCATAGGGCTGAACTTCCTCATTGGCCTAGGCCATGTATTAAATAAATAAATAATTAATTATCACAAAGCTAGTGCTTGAGTTGAGTTGATTGCAAAAGTAAAGAAAAATAAAAACACAGAAATTTATGAATAAATAATTTATTATCTTAACATAAACATTATTGTAATATTTTACAAACAACAAATTGCATCGAAAAAGTATTGCTTTACCAAATATTGAAAATCTCTTATCACATAATATAGTATTATAAAAAAAGTATCCCAACGGAGAAGGGAATATTATGTAAGTCTATTATACATTTACCATTATTAATTAAGATTAATGACCATTATTAATGACATTGGCTTACATGACTTATTTACATTTAAACTTTCATATTTCTCCTATTTTTGTAATGTAATACACGGTTTTCCGTTTGAGTGAATGCTAATTCATATGTGAATATTTGTTTATTGGGTATATTTAGCTAAATAATTGAGTTTTATTGTCTTCGTTCGGAGTATGAGTTTTGGGTAAGGAAAAAACCATTATCTGATTACAAAATGCTTTATAATAAGAATGTTATCTATGATATGCTATAAAAACCTTTACAATCACCATTACATATAACTTCTTTAAAATACAGTGAAGCCTCTACATATCTGTTGGAATTATGCTTGTGGAAAGCATGGGAGCTCCTACCCAGTTGGACAGAATAAGATGACGTTAAAGTATGCTTTGATTGCGTATTTATTACATGTCGAATAAACAGAGTAACTATGTAAACATTTTATGTTGGTAACTAACTTGTTTAAATGCTGAACTAACTACTGACTGATCTGTAGGAACTGACCTGACTAATGACCGACTGTGTACTGAACTACATATTGTAACTGACTGTAAACAGCAATTTGTCCCGTACAAAATATTGTCCCGATACATCGCCACCGAGGTAGATGGGGAGGCTTTCCGTAGAACAATGATTACCCCCACCATCGAGCGTGACCAACGTGACTCCTAAAAAAAAATTTTGTCAACAATCATTTTTATTATTTTGTCTGTCTTTTAACAATTTCGATACATCTTGGTATAAAATGAATAATATTTTCCCTGAATTTGCTCGTAATAAACGCCGTTCATTTTCGCAGCGCTCGCGTGTGAACTGCGGCCGAATTTTCGTATTGTCCCAGCGTTCTGTCCTGCGCAGTTGAGACTGTTCAAGGAGCTGGGACATGACAAAATTGTCATATCTATTGCATTGTCCACATGTAAATGCCCTTCACTTCCCAGTAGGGAAGTGAAGTTGAGGTTGTATGCTATTTCCCTGGTTGTCAGCAATTTGATACCTGTGTGTTGTCACCAGTAAATTGGATGTTCAGATAATCTATTGTTTACACACAGGAAATGTATTGTTCAATTTTTGTACTGTCCTTAAGACGATAGTAGATCAGATGACAGTGGATGTAGATTTCCGGGTGAGTCCTACATATCTATCATTGCTTAAATAATAGGGTATTTTTGCAAATTAGGAATAACATTTAAAGTATATTAAATATTTAGAGTAGCTTTTTATAATACTAACGACATAACTATCAATGTATAAAAAACAAGTTTTCATTAATAATTTCCTGGCTTAAAACAAACACATGTCATAAAAAACGTCTTAAATATTCCTGTACATATTCCCGCATTTATGACTTATTTAAATATGTCATTTAAAGAAACAATAGACAAAGGTTTCACTGTATATTATCTACTTCATTCATCCATCCGTGGTTTCCCTTCTCTATGGAATAATATATTTTTGAGTAAGAACTCTGTGATATAATATAATTACATGAGATTAATATAGCAAGTTATGCGAGATAGTGTGAAAAAAGTAGTAGAAAATTTACCTGTAATGTCTTTTATCAATCTAGTTACGCTGACAAAAGTCAACAAAATGGAAGCTTATTTATTATTAAAAAAGTATTTACAACATCATACACAATAAATTATTGTTAAAATTTCAATTTGAATAAAACATTTGACACAAGATGGGAGTGAATTCGTATCATAGTGATCAACAGCAAAATATTCTGCATTTTGATTGGCTTGAAAATATATCTTCAGTGTTAGCTTCTCGAATAAAAACAGGAATCAGAAATAGGGTTAATTCTTGCTCGATTCCATCGACATAAAAATAAAATGGCGGGTAGCTCTCCAATTTGTAGGGTACACGGCAAAAATAGGCCCATCAACAAAAAATGTGAGCAAAAAGAATACTAAAAATCAATGTGGTCTACTGGGTTCACATATTCAATAAAATATGTTTTCAATTAATGTAAAATATAGTTTGTTCATTCAATCACAGAAAAATCAAACAAAAATGACCACTTTATTTTTTTTTTTCAAAACTCCCTACAATTTGTAAGACGAGGAGCCAGATTTTGTTCATTTTGAATAATATGAAAAAATGTAACATCTCAAATATTAAAAAAACATCCATGAGCCCGTTTTAGCCCTGCCCTGTACCCTTAATTTTTCATAGTATTTGTATCAAAGAATCTGACAGAAAAATAAGATAAAAATTAGGAGATAAAATTTTTCTACTGACATTTCTTGGTGAAACTGCATTTTAAGCACAATAACTTGTGAAAATTAGGACGTGTTCAAAAATTTTGTATTACTATACACCAATTTGACACAAAATTTTCTGAGTCAATTTTTCAACCAGTTTCCTGATTTGTATAATATATATACAGATATAATATATATACCGAAACGTCGGTAGAGAGTACGAACGACACACGGCATAATAACCCAGAAAAACTTATTGTGCTTGTATAATATAGTTTTAAGAAATCTTAATGTTCTTCTCAAATATGTAGAGGGGTACTATACAGTTTTTTTTTTCAGATCTTTTATTTTTAAAAGAATTACAGGCCTCCATGGTGTAATACATTACATTTTACAATATTTTTATTATAAATCATTGTTTATAGTGGAAAAAAATCAATACATAAATACCTATTCAATTGCTTTGAGTACAGAGAATTCCGGGTTTGATCCTTGATCACAATAATTAAATGTTATGTTTGTCGAGCCTGTAATGGTGAATTTTAAAAAAAAAATACACATTTACATTGAATAAAAAATCTAATTACGTAAATGTGATATAAGAAAGTTAATACGGTAGGTGCCCAATGACGTATAATTAAATAGACGAGTAGAAACGCAAAGAAAAAAGTATTTAAATTTGTGGTTAGTTGACTTCCTGTGCCTGCATTATCTAACGGACTATTATGCCGTTGTGTATAAAGAAAAAAAAAGTTTTAATTGTATACAACTGTGAAAAACAATAGATTTATAAATATAATCCAATTTATCAAATAAGTAGTTTAAATAGTTATATTTTAAAGAAAATTTTTCACAATTTTGACAGCTACCAGTAAGTGTCATATCTATGGTAACGAATTATACATACAGAAATGTGTTTTTCTCTTTTTTACACAAATGATTGCATGCGTTGACATATTAGTACATAGACGCGTGCCTTATAGAGTGAAATATGTATTTAAAAAATGTACCCATAATTACTAAAAAAAATAATTAAAAAAGTTACCCATAGTTTGTTTATTTACACCAGGGCTGCATTCAAGGATCATGCATATCTACCAAATGATCAGTGTAAGTAAGAAGACATATTGGCACAATAAAATATTTTTTTAGAACGACTAAAATCTTAAAAAATAAAATATTTAAAAAAACAAATGGTTGCTTACTTCTGCAGGGGAGAAACGAGGAGGGGGGGGGGGTTTAAAGAACACCCTGTATAAAAAAGTTTGTATTTTAAAGTTAACAATCAACATTTGTTTTTGGTGGATCCCAATCAGATTCTTACAATTTTGACTCATTTATTTCTTTTCACTGGATTTTGGGGAATGCAAAAATAATATTAACTCGCATTTATCATATTTTAAAAACGCATTCCTATCAGTGCAGCTCTATAAGAAAAAAGAGCTTCGCTATTCCGCCGCTAGGCGTAGTTTGAAGTTTACAAAAAATAATGTTTATATTGAAACATGAATTGTTTTAAGGTTTGTTTATCACTCATGAACAAATTAATATTTACCAATGAAAAGTTACACAATTTTTTACAATGTTTATCCGAAAGGTTTTTTTACACGCTTTCATGACACAATATCGGGTTGAGATCCCGTGGTTAGTGTTGCGGACTCACGGATCAGAGGTCCGAGGTTCAGACCCCACTCTTCCCCAACTTGATACAACTTACAACTCGTTGAAAATGGCCCCAAAATCGAAATATTTGGGTAAATAATAACAAGCAGGTATTTTGGTTTCGATTTTAACGTCACGCCTGGCTGGCGGGCGAAGAACGACTTAATACCCCTTGGGTATGAGTTAAGTGTCGTCATTTTTGAGGGCTTAGAATATGTCAACGATTGCATGTGTCTTGTGATATGCTATAGCTTTTGTTTTTAAAATTTTTGAGGGCAATTTTTTCATTTGCTATATTTTAGATGGAGCTAGTATAGAAATAACGTATCTATTTATTATACGGCAGTGGTAGTTGCTTGACAGTTCAAATCCTTCGATGTTTGCAAATAATATTTAAAATATATTTATTATCATTAGAAAACTTAGCTTATTTATGATAAATTGAGTCATCAGTTGTATAATTTACTCGTATTTCCAGTTCATTATTAGAATATTTAATAACAGTTTTATTATTAACAATGTAAGAAATTCTATTTTAAAATACCCAAGGGAAATGATTACAAATAAATATTACTCGTGTTTTTCATTTCCTTTACAAGATGGCAGAATAATTAAATACAAATTACAATCCATATATCTAGAGGGACCCATCACAATAGATCCACGTAGGTCGTAGTGACATCAGGAGCTCATATAGCACTGACTTCCATTTTATAGACATTATTTGTAGATATGTACAAAACTATTTTAGAATAACACGTTTGACAGCTCAACTTTACTTACAAATTATAACAATCGTTGAATAACAGTACGCATCACAATGTATCTCATAACATCGCATATCCGATAAAATAGAGTCATAGCTGAAAAAAAATATAGCAGAAACGCCGCTGTACATGATCACGGCTTTTGGAAAGACTTCAAAAGAAGTCTTCAAAAAAGAAGACTTCAAAAGAACTTAAAAAGTTAACATAAAATTTATACCATGCACAAGTTGAACATTGAATTTAAAAGAAATAGTCTTATCACTGCCGGTTTTGTTGGTCTTCCCAAAAACAGTGATCATGGACAGTGGTGTTTTTTATTTCAACCCACTTCAAATAACGTTGTGTTTTCACCAAAATAGATAATATTCTAAACAAATCTCTCAAACTTCTCGGTTTTATCAATAGAATGACGACAGACTTCAAAAATATTAATACCATCAAAACTCTTTATTGCTCAGTAGTTCGACCCCATCTAGAATATGTTTCTCCTATTTGGTCTCCATTCTACAGGACTCATATTGACCATATCGAGTCTGTCCAACACCGTTTCCCAAGAAAAGTGGCATGGTTGTTCGGATTACAAAGTGGTAATTCTTCCTATTTTGAAATAGAGCAATCTCTTAATCTGTCTTCATTAGAGAAATTTTGAGCTGAGAATGGACCTTATATGCATTTTCAAAATACTTAATGCCATAAGTGATGTCCCATCTCCGTTGAAATCGATTTCTTTTCATGTTCCCAACCGTGTCAGAAGTCAAAATCTGCTATTTATTAAATCTTCTAAGAGCAACTTTTGTTTTTATGCCCCTATGTCCAGAATGTGTACATTAGTCAATTCATCACTTGACTTGGAATTTGGAATTTTTTAGGATAGAACTTCCAGCTTTTTGTAGATCCCTTTGCCACTAAAACAGTGTGGGATGAAGTTGGATTGCCATGGTTTAGCTCGAGTCTTTTGACTTTCGTTTGTATACCATTATTGTATTGCCCTCGTTTGTCTTTGCTACATCGTTTTATGTTCTTTTTGTTCAGTTTCTTGTATTCATGTTTCTTCACGTAACTGTTGCAATTAGCTTAGGCCGTATTCATATTTAATAAATAAATAAAATGGGTCGTTTGATCTTAGTTTTTTCATGCGACTCGTTTGTCCATTTTGATAAAAACACAATTATTATTTAACTTTTATTCAACTGAACTTTATGTGATCCAACTCGGTCTTAATAATGCCTTTTTGATGGGCAACCTTGGCTGGGTATTCTATTTCCAAGTGCATCTTTCATAAAAAATGCTTTATATCTTCAAGATACTATCTCTACCTTAAGAAAATAAACTTTGGCATGTTCTTAGTCAACACGAATCCTTCTAAGTTAGGAATGGCAGCTCATTTTGCTTTACGTATTCTATATCATTCGCCGTTCCCGTGTTTGTCGATTCCTATGAGCTCGTCGAAGAGAGTATTGTTCTCCGGTATGACGTGGGGCTCGTGTATTGTCTGACGAGCGAATCTCAGGGCGGCTGTGGCTAGTTTACCCACCGTCCATTTGCGATCCATCAGGATTCGGGACACCGTATCCAACTGGAAAACAAGTCATAAATTATATTACAATATATTTATGATAAGGAAATTTAGTTATTTTTTTTAAAGTCTACTATGAAACTAATATTTTCATCTTAAAAGAGCTGAACGATGATGACAGAAAGTATCTAGAACCAGCAATATAATCATAACATTCGGTAAGTAAGTCGGTAGCTACAAATTTTCTAAAAATGAGATGTTTTTATAAATTGCATCGAATAATCTTTGTTTAAAAATTAAATTTAAAAAAACTTTTTTTAAATACAAAAAATAATATTTTATAATATTCAACTTGCAGTTTTATTTAAATCGTTGATTTGGGATGAGCTTTTTTTGAACTTTAAAAGTGCAATATCTCACAACCAGTTAATTGTCCGCCTCGTAGTGTAATGGTCCGCGCATTTGCCTATCCATGCAAGAGGTTTAGCGTTTGATTCCCAACATAGTCAGCATGAAATATTAAAAAAAACTACACTAGAATATTTTATGGCCCTGGACTGACTCCTAAAGCGTAAGACTGATCATCTTACCTTCGTGTAACAAAAATTATAAAGATTGGTTAATCAATGCAGTGTCCTATGCACCATTAGGTGGGGCAAGAGGATGATGAGTGAATTTTAGTATTTGCATGGTGGTGTAGTGAGTCCTGACAAAGAGACAGGTACGTCTCGAAACCGGTAGACATAAAAAATTTGGTAAGTGGTTTAATATTTACTAACATTAATATTGTTTTAATTACGTACTTATAATTTTATTTTTTGTATTAAAATTCTGGTCAATACATATAGTTGGATGGTAGGCCCAGCTGTGTATTCTTTTTTCTTTTTATTTCTCCTAAGTATAAGCATTATAACCTGTACATGGATTCTAAATAAAAAAAAGGAATGTGTCAAATAGAAATATAAAAGTACCTTAAATAGTTGCGAGTTTCCCGATGTGTAGTAGACTACGGAAGGTGCCCCGGCAACACTGGCCGCGAGCCACTGCACAATGAGCTTCAGCTGGGGATCTGCCCCCCTGGACTTGCCGCAGCCCCAGTTCCCGGTGATGACAGCCTTCAGGCAACTGCCGTTGGACGTTTTGTTCGCCAACTGAGACAGCTACAAACAAGTTTACTAAATTATTTCATCCTTGACCGTGCTTAAAATATCAGGAAATAAATCATTAACGTATGGTTTGTCGAAAAAGAGCAGAAAATATTTGAGTCTCCCATTTCTAAAGTTCATCTTTTCCATCTAGCTTTGTTTTGAAATATTCACAAAAAATGTGTACAGACCTCTGTATTAAAAAATAAAATTAAAAAAAATTGAATTAAATAGCTTTTATGAAAAATACAATATTTCTAAAATACAACAGATAGTTTTTTTATTAATTAAAGATATATTCATAAAAAATGTGTATAGACCTCTGTATTAAAAAATAAAATTTAAAAAAACTCTAATTAAAGTTGAATTAAATAGCGTTTATGAAAAATACGATAAATGTTTTTTTTTATCAATTAAAGATATATCATAGACATGATGACTTATGTAACTGTTTTATGGACAAGATGAGTTATCGTATTATTTTCAAAATAGTTTTAAGGGGAGAAAATATAACTCTGTTATTATTAACTACTATCTATTGGCGGCCCGGAGGCCACGAATGGTGTAATGGCAAAGACACTTGACTCACGCACGGAATGTTCCGGGTTCGATTCCCGGTAACAACACAAAATTTAATATGATTTTTCTAATGCCTAGGTGTTCTGTGCTGTATTCACCACTGTAATTGGGCTTCCTGGCCTGTTGTGGTGCGAAACAAAATAAGTAAATAATAAATAAAATAAACTAAAATGATCAATGGTTTCATTTTTAGTATTCCTCAATATTGTTTTACAAATTAAAATTATAAATTTTTTAAAATTGTTATTTTTAATTCTGATATTTAACTATTATTAATTATACTAAAACTGGTCCATTTGACTAGGTTTGCTAAAATCACCGAATATATCTATGGGTAATAATCACACAAGCCAACTTTTTAATTATTTTTTATTTTCTCATCTTTTAGTATGCAACTATGTACACACGTGTTCCAAAACCCGTGAGTCAAATAAAGTTATTAAAAATTATATTATCAATGTACTTTCATTACACAAAATAAATTTATTAGTTATCGGCTACAAAAAAAGTTTTCTCAAAGAAAAACCTTTTATTTATTGATGGACTTATGCATTCCATTCTGACAATGGTAAATACAATTTCTTATAATAAATACAGGTACTAATCAAATAAAATTAAAGCTAGGACAAAATAAATAAATTATGCCTTAAACTATTAATATTGAAGAGCTATCACCTAGCTATGTATTCACAATTATTAGCAATAGTCTAATTCCTAAAAATATGCAGAAAAAGATTCCATTCTTTCACGCAATGTTTAAGACACAAAAAACTGTCTCCTGAAAAGTAAGGCATTTTGACTTTGATTGTTCCCCCCACCCATAGATATATTGTGGTTAATTCACTTAATGCTAATAGGCCAGAAAATATATATGAGGGTACTATTTGCAACCCCGGCAAAATCCATCTTTCTTTATTTTGAGCAAATCACAAAAAACTGATACAATACTTAACTTCAACTTTTTTTGAACTAAAATTTTTTATTATAATCAGTAAATATTTTATACGTAAGCAGTGACGACATAAGCATGATTAGGTTAAGAAACAGTAGCAAAATAATAAATTTAATTTTATGCATTCCAACTTTACATCAAGTAGAGGTTGCCATGTTTGCAAAAAACCCGATAATTTAAAAGTCAAGTTCTAACAAATAAAGTCATATTTTTAACTGCCAATGTTATAATTATTGTAAAAAATTGTATTCTGAGTTTCAATTAATATCTCAGTTTTTTTAGATTTTTCCAGGTTTGCAAGTAGTACCCTCAAGTAGTACCCAAGTAATATGATTTAGTAAATAATCTTTTAAAAAAAATATGCACAAATCATGCGAGTTAAATATGTAAAACACAAGACATGCTTACAATAAGTAAAAAACAAAATGTACATTCAATTGAGTTGTGCGCTGGCAGAAAAATAGAAAATAGTATTATTTACATTAATTTAAAATGGCAGTTGTTATTTTTTAATGAATGCATCGGCAACTGGAGGTGCTAAATAATTACAATACGTAAATTTTTCAAAATTGGTCATCGTTATATTAAAATACCGAGTAATATTTTTTAACACCTTCAATGAATGATTTCTTATTGGTAATTCCACATTCTCTTTATTGAAATTTCCATCAAGTAGTCTTGAACACAACAATAAGTTATTTTCACAAATCAGGAATAACGTTGTATTTGTATTAAATATATAGAGCATATTTTTACAATTATAATGATATAGCTATCAATGCATAAAAAACATCATTTTCGGGTTAATAAATGAGCACATACAAAATGTCATTTGACATTACACGTCATGCCCGCCGAGTGCGCTTCTAATAAAAATTGTGTACAAATTTAGAGAAATAGTAATCAAGACCGAAGTGGCAATGGGCAGGACGTGTTGCGAGACAAGATATCACAAGATGGACCCCTAAAATTAGAAAACAGAGACCTCAGGAGAATAAGAGAGGCGTCGGAAGACCTCAAAAAAGATGGATCGATGACATAGCCACTGTGGGGGTAAAAATTGGCTGCGAGCAGCAACCGACCGAAAGAAATGGAAGGATATGAAAGAGGCCTATGTCCAGCAGTGGAGGACAGAAGGCTGAAGAAGAAGAATGTAATAAATATGTGCTCTTTGTCCCATAGGACTCAAACCGTCTCGTTTTCAGGTAATTAAAAATGGTGGAACATAAAAAGCTTTTAATGATGAGTGAATGTTTGAACATCTATGTATTTATTTTGTTAATCCTTTGAAATTAAAGGGTTTACGAAAGCCGGTGCCTATTCACATATAAATTGCGGTGATCTAGCGATATTGAGTCAGTAGTTTAACAAGGGTGTTGTCCCGAGACGCATGTTCTAAAATACCTGACGCGTTATCCATTCAGGATGCTTCGGCATCACTCGAAAATGCGTTTCCCGTTCAGGATGTTTTGGAATCACTCAGGCGCTTATTATCGTCAAACAATCAAATGGCCCCTGAGTGGCGCCCATTAACATCACTCAACATAAACATTTTCAAAAACAGGGATGGAGAACATTTTAGAGAAGGGAATATGGAATTTTAGGCATTTACAGGGCTTATGACCTGTCATTGGCTGGTTTAAGTGGCCACACTGCGTAACATTCACCATTCACCTATGTTTAAACATCGACATTTCATCAACTCTTCCATCTGTTAACTTTTGTCAAGTATAAGATCCTCTGGGGTTAAAGTATTGGTTTATTACTGGTAACTGAAGCGTAAGACCGATCATCTTACATTCATGTAACAAAAATGATCAAGATACGCTGCGATTTCTGTACCAATGCAGTGCCCTATGCACCATTAGGTGCGGAAAGGGAATGATGATGATGATATACCGATGAATATAGCCGTTTATAATCGCGGCCCGGCTCTTTTATTTCACTAAAATCAACAGATGAAAGAATTGAAATATGGATGTTCAAAAATAGGCAAAATGGTGAATGTTACACAGTGTGTAAAGTGGCCACTTAAACCAGATAGTGACAGGTCATAAGCCCTTTAAATGCCTAGACTTCCATATTCCCTTCTCTAAAATGTTCTCCATCCCTGTTTTTGATTTGTTCATCTTAATGACTCCTTAGGGGATAAATTCCAGTCTTTTGTACGTCATGAATGTCTTATAAAATAATTTGGTATGTTCGATTATTACTAGGGTGGATAACCAACCTGTATTTCTACTTACAAAGCCACTTCGGATGGATTCCGAAATATCCCGAACAGATAACGCGTCGTGTATTTATGAATGTGCAGACTGGACAATACCGCTTGTAGGAAACTGAGGCATACATCTTTGATCACCTCTGATCAATCTCGTACGCCGCAAGTTAAGTGAACAAACAAGAAAATATTTGTTATTGAAAGAATATAGCTGTGAGTTTTGTTATTCTTTTAAGATACTTAAGACTGTAATATTCTACCTGGGACTTTTGTATCTTTAGTGTGATTGGTTCGCATTCGATTGTTTGCTCGATAACATCCGTTATGCATTCTATAACCCAAGCCAGTTTGTTTTTCCTAATTGATTTCCTCGTCTCCTTCGACTCGGAACTCTGTCGCGAAGTTCTCGACTTCCTGCTCGATCTTCGACTGATATTCACTTCTTCGGATTTTTCGCTTTTACCGTTGCCATTGGCTTGGGTCTCAGTTGGGTTCAAAACAATTTGAGGACATCTTTTCAACTGTTCGGGTATTTTCTCTAATGTCTTTTCTTGGTTATTTTTTTCAACATCGTTTGTGCTAGGCAATTGCAAGCTCTATGATTTGTAAAAAGAGTAAAAAATAATAAAATCATTAGTATTGAATTGTATTGGATTTTCAATTACTTTTAAGGAACTTTTAAAGCAACTTTTATGCCATTTAAAGTATATTACAGTCGAGCTTGGTTTTTACGAGGAAGACGGGACCACTTGAATTTGCTCGTTATAAGCGTTACTCGTTATACCGGAGAAAAGTTTTTTTATACAATCGCTATTGCACATTGTCACTAAGTAAACAAGTACATATAATTTATACAGAATTTTGTACAGGGGATAGGTTTTGACTGATCTGGTCTAGAACTCATTTGATATCACCCACTTGTAATGTTTATTGTGTATTGAAATAAGCCTAGAATATAAAAAATCTAAAGAAACACCGTAAAAACCCCCGAAACAAGCATGTCATTCATAAACTACAAAAGCAGCTGTAAGTTGTAGCAATGTGCCGAACCGGCACTTACTATGTTCACAAAGCTTGGATTTTTAAAAAACCATGTGTGTTCTTTTTTCAATATTGTCGGCGAAAAATCCAATTAGGTACTTAGACCCTTACATAGCTATCATAAACATAATCCGATCCCAACGCCCGGCGGTATTTATCCTTTACGTTAGCCGACCGTTTAGAATTTATTACTTAGATTCTTATTTTCAGAATGATGTTTTTAACAATTGAAGATTTTTTGTGTAATTTTTGACAATGTTTTTGTTTGGTATGTCCGAGAAGTAGCTCGTTATAACAGTGAATAATTGTATGGAGAATACCATGAACTAAAATGTCAACTAACGTTTACTCGTTACATCCGAGATCTCGCTAGTTCCGTGATCGTTATAACCGAGTTCGACTGTATATTGTATTATTTCCTTTTTTTGTCTTTATCTTTATTAGGTACAAAAAAGGTAATATTGCTTTAAATAGTATTCAATGCAAAATGTTTTCTCATGTTTGTTTTCATTGCATCTATCTAAGTAGGTAAACCCGTTCCAAGATAGATGCAACTTGTATGTGTATGGTGGGGAATTATAGGTAGGGTATGGCACCCATAGACAACACAGCAAGAGGCGACAGCAAAGCAATCTATTATCACTAGATTAATTTTTTTTTGTCCGAATGACAATGGATCATCGTGCATCACCCCTCGCCATATAGCATATACAGGATGTTCTTTAAACCCTGTTACATCCGAAACCACGATGATCAGTATAGACAAGAAGATATTTAAGCATATTAAAAAAAAAATTTGGAACAAAGAATTTTTTTTAAATAAAATATTTAAAAAAACAAATGGTTGCTTACTTCTGCAAGGGAGAAGTGAAGGGAGCTAGGTTGTCTGTGTATCAGACTCCCCCCTCCCCCCCTTGTTTCTCTGATATTTTATTTTTATACATTTTATCCGTTCAAAAAAATATTTTAATGTGGCAATATGTCTTCTTGCTTCATACTGATCATCGTGGTTTCCGATGTGACAGGGTTTAATGAACACCTGTATACTTATTAGGATAAAAATTAGTTTAAATTGATTAGTAATATATACATACATAAATATAAAATGATATTAATTTGAGTATAAATAAATAAATATGATTTATTTATGATAAATTAGATAATAATAATGATTGTAATCACACCTCCAGTTGTCAAAAGCGAACGAAATATTATGATGTCATTATGAATCGGTGAATACAAAAAGAAAACATATTTCTATAACCTCAAATAAATGAAAAGCGGGAAATGTAAAAAAAAGCCACAGACAAAAAAGCATAGATTGATATTTTGCATTTTTTACGACTGATCTATGGTGCAAACCAGTTTTTGTTGGATGAATAAAGAAAACTTTGCGAATGTAAATCTTACTTCTAATAGACCCTATAAATATAAATTTATTTTATAGATATGTTAAGCGAAGTGTATTTATACCAGAAGCGAGAAAACAAAAAAAAAATGTTATAATTAGTAATTTTTTAAGCGTGATTTTCATTATTTATGTACAAACATATTTATTGTTGATCCCAAACTGAATTTGCAAAACAAATCTCACACGACACTGTTATATGTGGTAAGTTTATTTTTCATCTAAACAAAAAATGTAGGCATTTACAGGAAAGTGCAAGAACTAACTTTATTTGACATTTTGGAGTAATATTCCAAGTTTTTTCAAGTGTGTTTTACAATTATAAAATCTACTTAAAAACTTCAACAAGAGGTTTCACTTGTTTCAGCCATTATTTATTTCCATACATATTATCAAAAATATATATATACATAATAAATAAATATATGCATACATTATATGTGATATGATAATAATTATCATTATAACCGGAGAGTTGCTTAAAAAGAATAAAACTAAAAAATCATTTTTAAAAATGTAAAGATGTAGAAAGTTTAAGCATAGTGATCACTTAAACCAGCTTATGAATTCTTTAAAATGCATTTCTATTATCCCTTTACTCTTAAAAGACTGTGGTAAATAATTCCTTTACTCGCGGTGATGTAACATCGTGTTACCACAAGCAAAATACGGAATATTCAATAGTTCAGACATTTGAAAAAATATTTTTAAAAAAACACAGACATACTGCTTAATAATTCCTTTTCTATAATTTATAAAAATAAACATATAATTTAGCCCTGTTATAGCAAAATAAATTTTAAATCATAAATATGCCGCTCATATTACATGCGTTCGTCTCCCATCACTGTCAATGACCGACTGAATCTGTTTCACGCAACACCGGCCACAGAGCAGCGTCTCCGTCTTCCTTGTTATGAGTTCTATCTTCGTGCTCTCTCTTGTACAGATTTATTGCTGTATTGGCGGACTTTCATTCTTCGCATACAAATTTTACTTTCCAAATCCGGTGTGAAAATGTCCATTTGAAGATTACAAAAAATACAACTTCATTATTTCAAAAAAATAAGAGAGATATATCAAGTCTTGTATCGTACGTAGACTAGTGTGACATCACAGCCACACAAGAGTCGAGATATGCACATTAAAGTAATTTCCCAATCAACTTTAAACATGCCGGCAGCTTTATTCAATTATTATCCTTGTCAAATTAATGTAACATTCTGATAAAAGAATTCTAACCCATGTATTAATCCTTGACAGAGAAATTAACTCCTTCCTTTACAGAGTATCCATGTACCTAGTCAACACAACGCCTCTATACTCTGCAAGTTCTAGAACCAACTATGGTAGTCAGTATGAGGATAAGGTTGACATATTTGGTTCTGGACAATGTTATATATCACCCGTCGATGGGAGGAGTGCTCTCCCGAAACTATAGTTGTGTTCTTGTAAAATAATAAAATTGTGTAACATCAGTGTTACACAATTAATTGTTATCAGTAACAAAGTTTTATTTTCATAATAATTTATAATGAAGTGTTACACGAAGTGAATGCCGATTCAATTAAAAATATTTATATGTATAATTTCATTATATAGAAATATCTTTGTTTTTAATATTAATTATCATTTGTTTTTTTATATAATAAAAAAACAAAAATACTCAATTATTTTAAAAGTTCAAAGCTCAGTAGCGACCCCTAAAACATTTTTTTTTAAATCTGAAATTTTTAGGAGCCTTTTTTAATATCATAGAACAAAATAAGAGGGTGCCCTGGATAGATTTAAATACATGTTTCAAGGACCACCGGGATGTATATGTTAAAGGAAATTTATGCCGTATATGTCAAATTAATAAACTCACCAACTGTGCCGCCAGCTTGTGTTTGTGCCTCGCCAACTCCAGACTCAAGGATCGCACACTCATAAACAGTCTGTTCTTGTTCACCACCCGGTTGTCCAGCCCGTCCGTGAGGGGCACGCCCGCAAACGACTCGCTGAGGGTCCTCTTCAGAAGGGAGCTGGCGAACCTGACCACGGCCAGGTCTCGGGAGTCGAGCTCGCGGTCCCTTTTTCTCTCGCCGCCGTTTTCCATGATCGGGTCGTCGAGCCACTGGCTGAACTGCTCGTAGACCTCCTCCAGCTCAGAACTGAGGACGTAATAGGAGTTGAAATCAATGCCGGAGATTACCACTTTCTTCTTTACTGGAACCTCAGAAAAAAACTTCCTGGCGAACTGAGCTGTGGAGCAATCGAACAGCCTACCGAGAAAGTAATTGATGTTTTTTTTTTTTTTCAAAATCTTTACACAATAGTCTTAAAATTAAAGTTCTCATGAATTGTAAGCATACAACTCGTCAGCAGGTTCTTATATATCGCTTAGATTTTTTATACTTAACTTTCATTAATCATAATTTTATTTTAAAAACATTACATACTATACCATTTTTTATTTATTTATTTACTTAATGACAGTTTATTACACATTATTTGAGACGTAAGTCCCAACTCCATGGGGCTAAAAGTCCTGTGTTGATTTGGGACGAGAAATTAGTTGACACAGACACACGAGTACATCATAACAAATATTTTACAGGATCAGAAAAACAACAATAATAATAACAATAAAAAAACAAATATAAGGCACATTCTAACATTATTAAAGATTATCATATATATATACATATATATTATATTTAGAAAAATTATCATTAATACAAAAATCTTTTTTCCATTAGCCATAATTTGAGCATACATCTCACTCCTGAATTTAACTCACTATTTTTAACCCTCCCTCCCCGGTGCGCGGTGATGTGTAGCCAGTACACACTGCGTCTAATAACTATAATATCTTTATAAATATAACCAATATTGGGTTTATATTTTCAGTATTCCTCCATTACATATTTACATATCGACTGAAATAATACGTTATTAAATATTAAGTACTTATTAGGCACAAAAAAAGCATTTTATCGGAAATCGGGGATAAATTATACTCACAGTATACCAATGTTTCGCATTGTTGCGTATGAAGAAAAGAGTAAAGAATTTACGCCCGTCGCAGTCAGTCACGTAGTCCAGTACTAGCTACTTATACTTAGTAGCTCTCGGGAAGTTGGCGCGGGTGCACGTTTCGCCCGAGTCGTTAGAGATACCCAATGATTTTTTCATGTTTTCAGCAGTTAGATTTGAAATATTATCTTTTTTAAATTAAATTATGGTTAATCAAAGCCATTCTCTATAAATATTCAATTTTTCCCTTTTTAAATCTCAATTTTTTTTAATGTGTAGTGACTACACAGCACCGTAATGCGCGGGTATTTTTAGGACAGTAAGGGGTAACAAGTTAAATATAACTCAATTTTGGCTATAGTGGTGCATCGCTCACTTAGCCCTCCGTCATTACGATTGCTAATAACAATTATCGTCCTGGGTTTAATTTGTGATCTTTTATTTCAGTTAGGTCATATATTTTTATTCCACCCTACCTACCCTGATAAAAACCCTGTGAACGCCGCCGGTTCAAACTAGAAAGATGTCTCACCTGTATTCAGTACTAAAGCTGTATTTCGAGCTATCATTTGTGTCCTTCCCCACAAGTCCGGGACTTCTTCGGTTTCTAAACCTGGTGATCCACTCCTGCTCGTGCTGCAGGGAATCCATCAGAAAGTCTTCATCGAGAGAATCTTCGGCCAGCACAAAGCCACCAGAACCCCCTCTGCGTAATCTGGCATATAAAATAAATTATGAAAGTTGAAATGCGATATTATTGATTTTTAAAATGTTTTATGTTTTAATCAGTTTTATAGCGCTGTCAACCCACTAGACAAAAAGCTGTAAACAATAAATGATGAAAACATCAAAATTACCAATTACCTAGCACGGATGTCAAATTGCTGACAGTTAGGGAAATAGAAGATGACCTCAATTCTCCACTCGGCAGAAAAGAGAATAATAAAAGCTGCAAAGCCCTAACAACAAGCCTATAGATATTCAGTTAAGTAGATCGGTTCAGTTCAGTTTGCAGTTCTCGCCGTCTTACTCTCGTGCTTCATTACTGATTCTATATTATTCAATATAGAATGTAATGTAATAAATACACATCGAAGCATCAACACACTTTTCTTCCGTCATCTCCAACTGGGATCGGAAACAATTCCCTGCATCAACAAGCAAGTGTAATATTCCACCGAAAAGACGAATGGCAAGTATACTTGCCTGCAACCCATATACTGCTCGTGTATCTAATGCAATTACATGTATAATAATATTTGTACCTAATGTATATGAATACATACATCTAGGACACAAAGTCAAACTTGGTAAGGATAACCAGACAGCGGAGTTACCAAGAAGAATAGGGTTAAGTTGGGCTGCTTTCGGTAAACTAAAAAGTATATGAATCGTGCATATTGCAGGTGACAACATACGGACTAGAAACCATGTCTGTAACACAAAAAAGAAGCCAGCGATCCATGGAAAGACAGATGATCGATGTATGTCTAAGAGACAGAGTGAGTAATAAAGAAATAAGGCACCGAACCGGAGTCGTGGATATCATGGAACATGCAGCGAAAATTATGGCAGGTAGACACCCTGCACAATTGGTGGAGACCATGGGCAAACAAAAGAAGTGTTGGAAGGCCACAGAAAAGATCGATCGACGACATCGCCTCTAGTGCCGGTAAAACATGGATGACGAAAGCGGAAGAAAGGAAGGAATGGAGATGTTTGGAAGAGGCTTTTATCCAGCAGTGGAGAGAATAAGGCTGAAGAAGAAGAAAAAGTACCTAATGTCTCTGTCTTGAAGCCCGGAGCCGGCCACACTGATCCCCACGGCGTAACTAGAGTCCGTGGACACCGTATCAGATAGGGAGTTCTCAATCTCCCTCCTCAAAGCGTCGCGTAGCCTCTGTGCGAAGCTCGCTCGTCTCTCTGCCGTGTTGAGCTCCATACTGTACTTCCTCACCTTGTTACCCTCTTCATCGCTACCTGGAACAAACAATTATAGATTCATCCATCAAACAATAATATTTACTTTACTGCGCTCTTGAGGTGATTATCACAAAAATGGTGCTATAATAATAATGATTACCTTCATCTACACTTGTATTGGCACTATGGAACTCATCAAAGCTGGAATGGCAACTGGAGTACAGACTGTCGCAGGACTCTACGGTGGGTCTCTTCACAGGCAAGCATTCTCCCGACGACCCCAGGACTATGAACCTCCCTCTTCTGTTGTTAAGGGTATTCATCTCTGGACTAAGGTAGCATTTGCGTTTCGAGAGCTCTAGACCTAGAGAAAAAATACAAGTCATTAATCAATTATTTCAAAACAAACAAACCAGCATACCGTTGCCTCATAGGCGTAGGCAAAGCAGATAGAACACCACATCACTGTCTTCCTCGTTTTCCTCATCATAAATCTCTTAAGCGTTACATGTCAAAACCGACGCAAAACTCCTTTCGTTCTTTTTAACATGTTTTCAAACGTGCGTTAAAAATTATAACATTCAATTGTACGGTGCAGTTTCTTATTTTATGAAAAAATATATTTTAATAAAAACAAATTACTTTGAACGACGTCACTAGTTCTTAAAAATCAACTATTGATAGAGTTTTGTGATAGATTTCCGGATTACAGGAAGCCAACTCACCAATCAAGAGAACTCGTGACGTCACACGAAGAGTAAATTCAAAATTACAAAACTTTTTTTAAATTTTGGCTTGGATAGTCTATTAATGGGTTAATTGGTTTTTTATAATGTTTTTATTCAATAACCAATAAAAAATATTCTGTATATGTTTAGTCAGATGCAGTAATTACTTGGGTCATTCAAGTTGATGGTGGCCGCACAGTAGGCATCGGGAGATGGAGATCTGCTGCTCAGACTGTTGGCTGTGCTGGCCGATAGTTGCTTAATGACCACTGTGGCCTCCACCTCTGGAGGAGTGTGGCTGAAGGACTCTCCTGGAATAAGCATCATCAGAGATCATTCAAAACGTCGGTCACTAGTGGTTATTTACAAATATTTCACCATCACATGATGGTACATAGAGCACTACATTGTTCTAATAAAATGCAGCGTATCATCTGTTACACGGAGGTAAATTGATCAGTCTTACACTTCAGGTATCAGCGCAGGGACAGTAAAATATTTCGGTGTAAATCAATATTATAAACAAAAATTTCACGCCGAGTTTCCTGGAATTGAACCCGGGACCTCGAGCACGGTATGATGCTGACCACAAATAATCATGATCTTATTTTTAATAGGTATTATAATAGATTTAGGTAGATATCTAATAAAAAATCAATATCATAGAATCACTTTTGGAATGTGTGTTCGAGGTTTTATATTACAAATATAATGGTATAAAATAATTAATAGTTGATTTTTTATAAATTAACGGAGCACTGGAATAAGCGGTGAAGCTGCAAACATTATAACAGTACCTAAAACTCGATATGTTCTTAAATTTTGGCCAAATTACAATAGTATGTTATTAAAAACTTTATCAAGACATTATTAGAGTATTTTTTTCTGTGCATTTCACGAGTTGGATGCTCTTATCTTTATGAGTCGTCGAACAACACGAAAACATTATGAACCTTACTACGCCTGCGCGGAAATTCGAACATTTGTTCTAGGACTGGACTCAAAATGAAGAATGGTATTCAGATTCCAACGTATATAACAAATACTTTCAAGGACAAGGTACCTTGATATTCACTACATTGATATGGGAAATACGCATACATATATGGAAGTATGTATATTGAAAATATTAATTAAATTTGTAAATCGCGTGGGCTTGAACATTTTCTGCGATAATTTTAGGAATATTTATAGATTTTTTTATTTTTATATTCATAATTTTTAATAATAAAATACATGTTATTATTTTCAAATATTCAAGGGATGTGCCGCATCCACAGTATGTATGGGCGGAACGCGCCCACGACTACACGATGGGGGGACCTTTCTCCGCTCGATTACTCTTTTCTGGATTTTTACCAGAGAGCAGCCATCGGTTTAAAAGCACTCGTTCCATATTCTGATTCTATTGCATACACAGAACTGCATTCTCAATCCACCCGGACAATATTTTCTAACATTAGTCTTAATTATTGTATAGATATATTTCCATTACCGATCGGAGAAAGCCTTCTTTCAAGATTCTTCTGGTGAACTTCTGGTGGCTTCATGGGCTTTTGTTGGAAACCTAATAGACACTTGTTCAGTTCTCTCAATACATTGTCCTCCTCGTACTGGCCAATGGGAAGGGCGCTATAATTCTCCGGATCAATACAACACACTGAAACCTGGAATCACATATATAACTAGATATTTACATAGAATTTGAAATACATGTTTATTGGGTGTGGACATGAGAGTTAGAATATGAATGGGGAATGGGATATTAATATCAGAGAGGTCGGATAGGAAATTAGGATAACAATCATTTATGGGGCATAAAAAAAACATGGTTTAAATCTTCCTCATCAAGCCGACATTCCCAAATGGCAGAGTCCCGGACATGGATTCTGATTAGGTGAGAACCATTGCAGCAGTGCCCTCTGTCTCCAATCTACATATGGAGGATGTCTCATACTTGTTCAGAATCACTTTGGAAAACCAAGGCTTTTCTGTTACATTTGGCTTCAGTTGGAAAAGATGTCTACCCTTGGCTTGGGAGGAGCTTGAACCTCCATATTTCTATAAAGTAACATATTTTCTATTATATTTACTATAAATTTAATTACATTTTTTTCTATAAATTATTATTATACTATTATTATAAAGTAACATATTTGCTGAAATTATGGATAAATGAGTAATTGTTTCACATGCTATGTAAAAATACGAGAACAACTTAAGTACAGATGCTCCGCAATTAAATATATACCGTTCTCCAAAACGAAAGCCATTTTCAGGAGAAGTGTACAAGTTTGGATTTTGTCCAAGGGAAGAGACCATTGCAGGAGACTGCTGCAAGACATTGCATAGAATTATATACCATTAAGCAAGTTTTCCAGATGTTTATTAAAATGTATTTTTATGTAATATTGTTTATTTTTAGTATTCTTTGATAGTATGCATGCTTTCACTTTCTATTATGTTGTATCCCAACTCACACAGAGGGCTCTTGGCCGCATAGAGTTATGGATAAGTTTTTTTTTTAAATATATATCTTTATATGAATAAATAAAAAAACCTTATATTTTCCTATTGTGGTTTGAAGCTTTGACCTGAACACTGTTGATATGTATTTGGATTTCACAATGTCTTCTACAAATTTTGTTATTTATTTTTCTAATCACCCACACCAATAAAGGTTTCAAACTCTTTAATGTCGCAAAAATCAACAGATGGAAGAATTGAAGAAATATGTTGTTTTTTTCTATGATATATTTTGTTGCCCTTTAATAATAAGGAATATTTTTGTGTTTTTTAAAAATATTTTTTTTTTCGTTTTTAATTACTATAAAAAAAAAACATATAATATTTTACAGAATATTTTATTTTCTCTTTCTTATGCTACACAAAAATATTATAACTGTCCATTATTTATTATAGAAGCAAAAATTCATTAACATTTTCTTGTATACCCACGAACAGGCCATGCCTTTGTGGGATTTTTTGTTTACTATTTTTACTATTAATATGTATTTCATTGCTATGTAATTATGCTTTATTTTTTTAATACTTTGTTTTATCACTTATGTTTATTGTAAAAAAACAAAAAAAAAATTATAAAAAAAACACAGGCAAAGCGGTGAATGTTACGCAGTGTGTAAAGTGGCCTTTTAAACCAGCCAATGACAGGTCACAAGCTCTGTAAATGCCTAGACTTCCATATTCCCTTCTTAAAAATGTTTTCCCACTATTAATTATTGTTAACCGTACGTTTCCTTAAAATAATAAAAATATGTTCTGGTGATCAGGTTTGTTCCAGGAGTATATTTCATACAGTGCTACTTACTTTTTTAGGATTATCTATGAACTCCAATTGGCACTTGTGTTTAGAGTCTATAATTTTGGCAAACCGTCTCGCTCCTTCTATCCGGACTATCTCATTATCCTCCAGAGCCTCTACCGACAGAAGCATGACCAGCAAGTCGGGGACTGTACACATGGTCACCGCTTCCTAGAATAGAACAATAATAATATAGTTTTAGCAACTATAACCTTCCGTAATTCTTACCGGCACAATGATTTTTCTAAGAATGATCACCCGATGTTTAGGCAACCACAGAGAATTCTATCTTTTGAATTCCGATTCAGAACAATTTAATTCAAATTTGTCTACTATCTACTTGAAAGACTTCCATTCCGTGTGCTATCCTAGACCAACAAGACAAAATCTTCTGTTTTACATAAACAAACTATATAAAACAATCTACAATATCTAAAAATGCGAACAATATAACTATAGATTTACCAAGGTTGATATTTTTCATGACAACGAATGTAAATTTAAGTCAAAAGTCAGAAATATTGAGAGAAGCACATATTTAATTAATAATTATTATTATATACATCTATTTCATTTGTTTCAGTATAAACAACTTTTTTGGTATGTGCACTAATATTTTCACCAAAGCATTTATTTTATAAAAACATTTGAGTTTGTTAGTGAAAATTCTTGATGGAAGTTCATTGTTATGTATTATATAAATAAAAGATGAGTGATACTTTAATCCACAAATTTGGAATATCCAGTGACCGGTTTCATCGCTTTCGCGACATCTTCGAGTCATCATCACCATCACCAGTCTCGAAAGCGATGAAACCGGTCACTGGATATTCCAAATTTGTGGATTAAAGTATTACTCGTCATTTATTTCAATAATAAAAAACCTTTATTTTATAATTAAACCCCACCGCATTAGTAGTTAGACTGAACGCAGTACTAAATTGTTATTCTCAAATTAATTGCAGGCGCTCGGCAAAAATTTATACACAATCAAAGTCAAATAAATTAATCATCTCTCTCTTCCCTCTGTTTTAAAAAAAAATACCTTCCTAATTTCAATTTTAGTTATTAAATAAGTATTTTATTAGTATTTCATGTTTTTTCCAAACATTTCATCAAATCATTTCTACTTGCAAGTATTTGAGTGACAACATTTTTGTTGTCATTGAAAATGAGTCGTTGTAGTAATGTAAATAGGACAAGTATTTTAAAAATACTTTTCAATGTGGAAAAAGAATCACGTGTGAGCTTTAATAATATCAAGTTTGGCATTTCACCAAATAGTTGGAAAGTTGGCCATGAAATAATTTTGATGAAACACAGACATTTTACTGTTTACTTTCCTACAAGATATCACTATACACGATACACGTCCCCAATCCCCAGTGCTCACACACTGAGACTGACTTGTGACATTCCATCTGTCTTGTGGTTGGACTTGACCTAATACGAGTTCATTAATCTTGAATTGCCTATTAGAATTTTTAGGTGGCATTGATTGATGGATTCCAGAAAATAAATGAGAAAATAGTTGCAAACTGAAATAGCTATATGAGTGAAATACTTTTTTTCTGTGTCTAAGCGTAAGAAGAACACAATTCTGTGAGTGAAATGAAGGTTTCAGGGTACTACATATTGAATAAACATCTTGCTAGAATTTACTTTTTTTAAATTTCTGCAGTGCAGATGATGAAATATCTATACACATTGTATGTAAATGTGGTGTTTTATATATCAGAAGAAGTCAGGTCCTTGGAGGACCACTGGTTAAACCTAAGGATATTAGAGTGCTCGCCTCCTACCTAATAGCCCGATACTTTTGAGAGGGAGATTTAGCAATATGAGGCCACTCGCCCCCTCCTTTAAGACCTAGGCTTGAGCGGTAAGAACTAATTTACAGAGACCAGTCACAATAGATCTACCCAGGTTGCTGTGACGTCAGGAGTTTATATAGCACTTACCCTCATTTTTCAGAATAAGAATAAAAGTGACATAAAACCAGAACCCTTCATGAGAAACTCGACGTTTTTCGACTAGATGACTATCAAATAAAAATCCTGAAAATCAAATCAAGTGAACATGATAAGTTCCCCTCTCAATGGCATGGTTGTTGAGGTTATTCTAGGATCCGTTCCTGGTAGGCTGGATATGAAATACAGGTGTCTATTTTCTTAAATTGAACGGTTTGGGTAGGCAGGAAGAAATTGTCTTAAAGCAATATCTTATGATTATTATTGTGGATAAACAGTCGGCAGTGAGCATCCAGAACCAGAGGACCTGATGCCTTGTTAAGTAGACAAGCGTGGTTATGTCACGGTCAGGTTAGGTTGGGAGGGGTTACCTGAGAACATCCGTCAGCCAGAACGTCCCCGCCCAGTCGGGGTGAGCTGAAGGAGACTTCCATCCCCTCGATATTACACCTCTCCATCCTTCCATCGTGTTTAATCTGCAACCTACAGAGGGGGAGACTACACTCTAACCAGTCTTCTATTGTGAGCCATTGTTTCGCACTCATCACCTGGAAAATTAAAAACAAATGCATACTAGTGTCGTATCTATGGCAATGAGTTACGCAGAAATAAATATGAGCTGAGGAATTTTTAATTATTTTATTTTTTTATTTCACATAAAACATTAAATTTTTTCTTTTCTATATGAACACTTCACTGAGCATAACCCGTGTCGAGGCATTCATTTATATATCTTTCGTACAAGACTGATTTGCTATCACTTTTATAACTATCAAAATTTCTTTCAAGATAATTTCAAATGAGATTCTGCAAAAAACAAAACTCACGATCCTTGCTACACAAGTCAAGAATAAATTTATAACAGGAACATATGAGGTGAGTCATATTCCAAATCAAGACCGTAAATTTTGATTGGATTTCTTTGAAGATTGGTGTAAAAAAATATGCAATAAAGAGGCAAAAACAAAATTACAGCAAAAAAAAAATAAGTACAGATCATCAAAAAGAAAGTTAGAATAATGAAATATCTATATGTGAAGCAAATGATAGAGAATATTGTTTTGTGATGAAAGTAATTGACAATATCATGCCTACTAAAAAAGTTATATTTAAGAAAACTAACCAACAATGGTATACAATAACCCCTGCGTGAACTTCAGAAACAGGAAAATGTCGCATACAAAGTTGTTCAAAGAATTCAATCAAATGAAGAATGGAAAATATGAAGGAAGAAATTAAGGGAAATAATGCGTTTAATAACTTGTAATATAGTAACGTAAAAAGTATATTCGACAGGACCTACGACAGGGCCATGGGTAGTAGCGAGAAGCTGCATTTGGTAATCATAGAGAGGGGGAAAGGGACAAGACCACAGGATGTGTTCTGAAGATTGATTGAAGGGGTATCAACAGTATTAAAAACAAACAGATTTTTAATAAATTTACCATGATCTGATAAAAACTGCGTAGTCCAGTGATCAGGGATCAGGGAACAGATTTTAAGCGTTGACGGATTGATCCAGCTAGTATAGGAATATATGTCATTGCTAAATATCAAGAGTGGGATCTGTCAGTCAAATGTTTTTCTCTAAAATGTTCCTTATCTTTGATGTAATTTGTAAATCTTAATTATATTTTGATTATATAACACTTTTAAGTGTATTTTTTAAAAGAAATACTTCAAAAAGTTACTACTTGAAAAAATGACAAAATCAAATAATTTTCTAAGAGCTTTACCATTCTATTAGTTTAATAATCTTACCTGTCTTGATATTTTGAGCGACCCTTCATTATTATTCTTTTCCAACCAGTCAAAATAATGTAAAATACTTCTAAGTTTCGCCTTTTGGCATGGCCTGAAACAATCGTTCTCAGTATGTAATGTATTCATCAAAAATATTTTCTTTATTCTAAATCAGTGTGTGTTATTTACCTGTGTAAATTCTTGTAAAAATATGTAAAATTAAAGTCTTGTAGAGTGGGGTGTGTTTTTAAAGTTCTTTTGGGATATGTTGAGAAAAATGCGTGCGCCAGTAAGGATGATACAAAGTCGTAACTCAGCTCAGTAAGATCAGCTGAAACCAACGCATATATTTTATTAGTTCGAAGATTCACATGGAAATAAAACATTTACATAAACACAAGAATACGAACAATGTTTGAAGCATGTCCATATGTTTGTAGACAGGCTGAATTTCCTCCCTAGGCGACATTAAGATCGACATTCTTTGGATTCGATTTTGGAGTCTGTACATTCCTTAGAATGAATTCGGGTGTTCTTTGAAAAAATGTACCATAGGAAGTTAAATCAACTGCTTTTCTTCAAATATTTAGACATACTACAAACATAGTTGTGAAAATTGTTTCAGCTACCATTCATTTCTAACCTAAACTGATTTTAGGACTGTACTGACCTTGCTGTTGTAAACTAAATACATATCCCCCAGTGGGTTTCCAATGCTTTAGTTGAAGTGCTCTGTGTATAATGCTGGGCAATGTGTGGTCCATAAAGTGGGTCCTTTCTTCCGGAGTGAAATCATTGTCCAAAAAATTTGCTAAACCTTGCATCAAGTTAGGATCCTTCTCATCTTCTTCGGGATCCAAGCTTATACTAAAACAAACCAGTTGATAAAACAATGTGGCTCAATCACAAATAACTATCGACCTGCGAATAAGCGACGTGATAACAATTTCTCACCATGGTTGTTTATCGTATTCGCGATCACAATGGAACATCCGTGAACACCTAATATTAAATGTCAAAATATTTACGTTTCGCGACGTATAATCCTGCTGCGCAATTACATATTTGAATTTCACCGCTGTAAATATGGAAAATATTCCAAAACTGCTATTTTATATAAAGCAGCCGCCATAGTAATTGTAATTTAATTTTTACTTTTTTGTTTAGATACTCCTTACTATTTTGCAAATGCGATGTATTGTATTATTTTTTTTATAGTAAACGCCGATTTTTCGCCAGTGAACTGTGTTTATTTACGAAAAAACAAAAAACAAACCGACAAGAGAGTTGACTTGGAGATTACACACGCATTGACTTATGACTGCAATAACTTAAGCATGTTCATTATTGTTCATTGTGATCGCTCAAATGCTTAGCATGTTTTTAAGCAAGTCGATAGTTTTTTTGTGATTGAGCTACAGGGCTGCAAAAAAATAAAAATAAATTTCAGTAAGAACTTATTAGTGGCATAAAAAATATTTTTAAATTCTGGGGAAAGTGGTTCATTGCAGTGGCCACGCCACTAATACATCACGATTCCGTTAAATTTTGAACTTTGTTTCTGACTGTTTAAATTTAAATAGAACATCGTCATGAAAACATTAAGACTCATTTGTCAATCATTAGCGGAATCAATTATTAGGTACGGTATTACCATTTTCTAATCTATTAAAATTTTTGTAAATAAATAGGTACCTTTCTTTTATTTATTTATTTATACTTTCACATTGTTTGTATTCTTTTTTTATGCATAATAATGTTCCCGTGGGGTGTCCCGTGCCGAGGAAAACATTTTATAAAATGTGAAACATCCCTAAGATTAGCTATTTAACAAAGTTAACATAATAATAACAATAAAAAAAACGTAATTAATCCAATTAACCTAATTATAATTAACATAATAAACAATAAAAAACTAAAATATTCATAAAAAACATAACCAATTTATATAGACCAATAGAAAAAATTTAATAAACAGTGCACACATTTTACCTATTTGGCTTGATCCACTCATCGATCCGTGTGCAACCCACCTCCACTATCCATTTCTTAATAGCAATTTTATATTGTGAGAACTTACTAACTGTCCTTATGGATAATGGAAGTAGATTGTACACTTGAACCGAGTAGTAGGCCAATCCTCTTTGACCGAAGGTTGTATTTATTATTTTATTTTTTTGCAGCATCAGGAAGGAGTAACTCTTGTATTTGTATTTTTACCAACTAAATATTATCTTAACTAATTGTTTTAAATCACTTCAGTTGTATTACTAGTAAAAATAAATGAATATACTAACTTGCACATTTCGTGTATTTTGTACATTCCTTCTACCAGTTTTTGTGTGGAAGAGGCTAACAAAAGGTGTTTTAAGTGCCTTTGGAGGGAGGTCCACCATGGGAGCTCGCATGGTAACATCACTAGCGCCATCTTTCATCTACAACAAAGAAATACTTTCATTAAAAAATATCTAATCTTTATAATATCGCGTTTGCTTTGATGACTCAGTCAATTTATACATTTGCAAAATTAAAAGAATTTTTGATAATTTGATACTTATAAAAATATGTACTTATATTATTTTTTTCAGAAAATTTTATTGTATTTTTTTTTATTAAGATAGTAATTAAATTACACCGCGTTTTTCAAATTTTTTTTTTTTTTAAATCGTCGATTGGTCCTTACGCTACTTGAAGATTAAATCTTGAAATTTTCCACTCAGTGGGGAAAAAAAAGTATCCTTATATTTTTTTTCGGCAACCTGCAATTTTTTATATAATTATTTTTGTCATAATACCTTGTAACACGCATTACTTATTGTCCCAATATCTTTCACCGAGTAAATCAATGAACCCCCTGAAGGGATCAAAAATTCTACCACAACAAAACATTTCATTATATTATGTACATTAATGATTAAGAGAACCTAAGTGCTCTATGCACCGTTAGGTACTGACAGGGGTGAGAAAAATAAAGAAATATTACACAATAATTTAATATGTTTTTACAAAAATACTCGACACTGGCCAGAAAACCCGAGTTGAGATGTGAAAAGGCCATGAAAAAACGAAGAAGAAAATGAGAGTTGTAATTATTTTTGCGGAGTGAGAAATTTTCGAAATAAGAAATAGGATTTTTTTTTGCTGAAATCACCCATCGGCAATAAAAAAATAAACAACAACAACAAACCATCACGCCGTTTCCCCGTAAGGGTAGGCAGAGAGGATAGAACGCCACATCACTCTATCTTTGCATACAGATCTCGCTTCTTCTACATTCATACATCTTCTCATACACGCGCGCCGATTATTCCGACTTTTGACATGCCCATCTTCAAGTATTTGTTGGATTTGGTCATGCCATGTCTTTCTCGGTCTACCTCTATTTCTGCATCCATCAACATTCGCATTGTAAATATTCTTATCTGTTCTTTCGCTGTCCATTCGTTCTACATGTCCAAACCAGCGCAGAGCTCCTTTCTTGATTTTGTCGATAATGCTTGTCTCAGCCTTACATAAGGTACGGATCTCAACATTTGTGCATCTATCGTACATAGTTTTACCACACATTCGCCTGAGAGATAGCATTTCGACAGCATTCGGCCTACTTTCATCCCTGTTTTTCCAATACTTCGCTCCCATGCATCAAAATAAAGATACATAAATAACTAAGAACTGTAGACGATAAAACCGTTAAAAATATCTATTCGGTTGCCGTATTTTTTATTTAAAAAAAATATTTTTTCTGTCCAATATCGAACAATACAGAAGCGTATGATTTTTAATTTAGAGTAAAAAACTTGAAAAATTACACTTCTTGTAGTTCCGTGTGTTTGTTTCTTTTTACAAAGTGTTCTACTGTTCATATTATTGATCTTGAATGTCTCGCGAACATGCCGCCTGTCGTATGGCGCCAACCAATTTCGAATTTCGCCCATTTGACGTCTGTCAAACTTGGACCGCTGGATAGAGATGATTATATAACTTATAACTGAAAAGATTTTCAAAATTAAATTTTCTTCATTGCTGGTGATCTTATTTTATTCGCTTAAGTGCCGGTATGATGGAATACGCGCGGTGACAGCGGTATTTTTATTTTGTTTGTGTTTAGTTTGTTTGCCGCACACATGTCGGGGGGGCAAAGTGCGCGTCTCGCGATAAATCACCTCCGTATCTCGGTCGTCGTATCGATTGTTTCAGTGTGAGGCCAGAGTGCCAGTGCCATTAACCAGTAAGTCATTCCTCTCTGTGTTCGGTCGTCGCGCGTGTGTCCCGGCCTTCGCCATGTCTTCCGGGAAAATCGTGAGGTCGTTGATTCTCGGAGCCCCCGCGTCCGGGAAGGGGACGATTTCGTCTCGAATTGTGAAAAACTACAACATGCAGCACATATCCAGCGGCGACAAGCTGCGGTGGAACATAGAAAATAAGACGCCGCTGGGTTTAGAGGTTAAGAAGTATCTAGATTCGGGGGCTCTCGTACCGGACGACGTTATAGTCAAGTTTATGATGGCGGAGATCGGGAATGTTCGGGAATCGTGGTTATTGGATGGTTTTCCGCGCACGGCGTCGCAGGCTGACCGTCTGTGGCAAGCCCGGCCCGTGGACTTCGCCATGAACCTCAATGTTCCTTTCGAAGTCATTATCGAACGAGTCAAGGGCCGCTGGGTGCATTTGGCCTCCGGCCGAGTTTACAACACTGACTTCAACGCCCCCAAAGTGGCGGGGAAAGATGACGTCACCGGGGAAGCGCTCGCTCAAAGGCCAGACGACAAACCGGAGGCCGTGCTGAAGAGACTGAACATTTACAAAGAAATGATAACGCCCGTGATAGACTTCTACAAATCCAAAGGTATCCTGCGGGAGTTTAGTGGGAAAACTTCCGACGAAATATGGCCCAAAGTTGCGCAATATTTAGATACGAAGATTTAAATACATCTGTGATGCGAAAGGTGCTTTATAGTAATTATAAAATACGCACTTATAGAAAACCCGGCGGAAAGAACATAATTATCAAGTATTTATTATCCGCCAAACTTTTGATAGCTGAATTTAATTAGTTTTTATTGATAAATTGGTGCTTTTCAAATTTAAATATTGAAATCTACAATCAATATTAGGTACATGTGAAGTTACCAGTAGTGATGAAAAAATGCACATTATTTTTAATCTCTTGATAGTAGATTTAATCTTGCAAATAATCTTTTTTATCTTAGTTTGTTTTATGTCTAATCAAAGCCATGTTTTATTCCTTGTTTATAAATAATTAAAAAAACATAAAAATGTTTAAACTTCCATATTTTAGTTTTAGAAAGTATGTACTTACAAGTATTTGAATAATGAGCATTGCAACACAATTAGAATTGTTACAATATAACTTTTTTTGCGGCAATTTCTAAAAATTAATATCTTATAATTATAAGTAGGCACATCTTGATAAGAATTTACGGAAGGTTAGTGCTGTTATTACATTTAAAAAATACAAATTAACACCAATAAAGATGCACAATCAATAAAAAGTTACGATGCACAATAATCAATATAGTTTAATTAAGTAACAATCCTTTCACTGTGACAAGATTAAATGAAAGTAATTAAGAAATTTGAAACAAGAGGTGTTAATTGCGTGGTTATGGAATTAATCTTTTGATGATGTGGGTGGGGGTCCATACAGTTAATTAATCTTTCGAAATAATGATAATAATCTAAATTGATGTTGTTAAATTGTCATAAAATACCATAACAGAAACGGATTTTTGTAACTGAATTTACAGATGTATCAAACAGTTTTTGCTACTGTTTGGTGTTCAGAAATACGCCCTCTATATATATTTAGAGTTAAATTTAATAAAAATCGCGGTTAATAAAATCAAATTGAAAAAAAAGGTAACTTGATTTTTGACAAAAAAATACTGTTTAAATATGAGCGAAACCGGTAGGAAGACCCTCATTCTTTAAAATGGTTTTTGGGTATGTGAAGGGAGTGCCTTCATTGCAATATTTCATTGTTCTTGGACTGGCACCTGAAGCCTAAGACTGATCATCTTACCTTTATGTAGTAAAAATGATTAAGATACACTGCGATTGGTGTACCAATGCAGTGCTCTATGCACTATTAGGTGCGGAAAGGGAATGGTGATGAATTTACTTGTGTGAAAACATGATGTATGCTTTCTTCACTACACTTGTACAATGTCCAGTCTACAGAGCATCCAGAAGGCATATTATGACAAATAACAATATCTTATAAAAATATGCATAGGATAATCTTTCTGAGTTTGTTTAAATAAACGAAATTAAAAAAAAACACAATATTATTTTTTATAAAGTTATTCCTCAGATATCAACCATTACCAATAAGTAACATCAATATAATATAGCATGCGTAGAGTTTAATAATAGTCATCGGAACCCATAGATACATAAATATCATAAAGATAAATTATTATAGATATCGGATATTGGAAAAGGTTCATTGTAGATAGGCAAATAAAAAGGGAATGTCGGCCATCTCCGAACTCATTTTGTATATGACGTTTGCACAAAAATGCTAGTGAATATTATAATTCCTAACCAGTACGGGTCTTTAATCAATTTAGATAAAAATAACAGTTTCAAATTATCAAATTCCGTAAAAAAGAGCATAATAAACAATCGTAAAGTTTGTTTGATACAAAATACGAGAGGCGCTCTCTGTTAACTTTACCCTAAAAAAGCTAACTTCAGATTCCCATACAAAACTCAACATATACCGACAAACATTTTATGAGTTTACTGTTTGCATCACATGCGAATTGCACCGTGAAAAAAGCTCTATAAGAACCCCACGTGTGTGAGCGAGATAAGAAGACATATTATTTACTATAGAGGGGATGGGAAGGAAAGAAGAAGGATAAAGGAACAATTTAAAAATTTAGATAGTGACATTTCAATCTTGACTTAAATGTAAATAAAGAAGGGGCGTCTCTAACATTAGTGGGTAGATTATTCCACAATTGAGCGGCTACTACTGTGAAAGAGGAGGCAAGAAAATCTGAGCTATGACAGGGTATTAAAAGGGTTCTCTCATTACTAGAACGAAGAGATAGTCGTGTTGTGAAAGAGGTTGGATGAGCTCTCTCAGATAAACAGGCGAAGTGGGATTATTTAAAATATTGTGAAGAAGTGATAGAATGTGAATGTTTCTTCTATGCCTGATAATGAGCCAGTGTAGTTGCGTGCGATACTCGGTTATGAGGTCAAATTTGCGAAGATCAAAGATATAACAAATACAAATATTCTGCAATCGTTCTAACTTATCAAGTAATTCAGAGTTAGCATCTGGATAACATACATCCGCACAGTCATAGTGTCGTTCGCGCACGTGGATTTCATACGGTTCAGATCTCGGGATGCGAACAGTACCGACGTCGAACAGCTCTCTAATTCTTATGCGGCGCGAAATTTAAACAACGAAATGAATTATTTTTAAGCGTTTGGTCCAGATTTGGTACTTTGGAAATAAAATTAATAGGCATAGAATTAAGAATAGTCTTAATAGGCAAGCCCGGCCTATAGGCTTCTATGGAAATACCGCCACTGGGGCTAATAAAAATACTAAGTTTTTAAATCATTTATTTTCAAAATTCTTTTCTTGAACAATTTGCACTTGACCCGTTTTACATGGGGGATATGTGCCACACAATACCATGTGAAACGAGTACACTGGAACCCCCTTTTACACAGAGGATACATTTCATGCACTGACATGTAAAAAAAAGGCATATGTACTAAAAAAAGAACGATGGTGAAAGGTTTCTGTGTGAAAAAATTATTTTGGGATTTAGAAGAAAAAAGTTTATCATTTATTATACTGAAAACCAAATGCCGCCTACCTAACGCCTGCATAACACCTATTCTCCTCTACGGATGCCAATCGTGGCACCTGATTAGGGCCCAAAATATAAAAATGCTGAGTTTTGAGAATAGGTGTCTCAGAAGAATCCTGAGAGCCTTAACCACGCATGTCTACTCAACATGGCATCAGGTTCTCGACGTCCTGGACGTCCACTGCCGACTGTTCGTCGGCAGTTTATGGCAGAACTTCAGGACGAGAACCTGACTTGAGAGGACGCAAAGGATTCGGCAGCCGATAGAGACGCGTGGAGACTCTTTGTGGATACCGTATGCTCCAACTAGGGCACGGACATGGATGATGTTGTTGATGATATTGTTAACAAGTATCTCGTGATAGTAATTTTGCCCTTAAAAATTGAAACAAAACCTTTCTCTCTTCGGTCATACTTTTAGACCCGTGTGTTGAAATTGAAACAATTTTATGGAGTGTATATGATGTTTCTCCATGTATTTAATGACATCATTTGCAATAGCCTCAATAATCCTGAAGGCAATAGTCCTAGAAGTTCTTGTATATGACCCGTAGACTAAAGCAATCGAACAAAAAGTGAGACTTGCGCTGTGCGAGCCGCGGTTTTTAAAGCATTACAATTTACATTCAAAGTACATCCTTGCTTGGGTATATTTATAGAATTAAACCATTCTATCAGTTGAATGCATCCTCGTCTCGTCTATATTAAGATTAGACGCTTTGTCCGTCTGTTTCTTTTGTTAAAATTATTCCCAACGTGTATATTTACTTTACCACATAATCTATACTTAATAAAGACAATTGATCTAATGCAACCATATACATAATACATATATTTTACAATTTACTAATTATTGACTTAGTTATATGTATTTGATTTTAGTTTTTACTAGAAAAATAAATATATTTTCACAAATACAGATGTTTTTATTTTAATGTAATTATATTTTGGATATTTTTGTAGCACTAACTTTGTGGATCATTGTTATATTTTAGAGATATATAAATAAAATTACTTTGATAAAATAAATAAAACAACTTTGTTTTTAACCACTTATTTTTTATTTTCAACCGACCGGTTTCAAAGCTACACAATCTTCTTTTTCAAGGTATACTTAACTAATGAATTCTATCCTATTTTATTCTATCAGTTAGTGTGTATGGAAGTAATAAATCAAGTATTTTTGTCTTGTAATGTGAGATATATTCGTTCAAAACTACACAGGAGTGGACTAAAGGAAATGTTGTTTATTTGGTTATTTATTATTTTTTCTTATTATGAACCGCTTTTTAAAAATATTTCCAGGTTGTCTAATTTTAATATTTTATTTTCAACATGAAGAACTTTTAATTCAGTGTCTTTATTAAATTTTTTAATTCATTAGTAAAAATATACTACAATGGGTGACTTTTTACCCTTTGTGTTTCAGAAATCATAATTGACAAAAATCACACTCACGAAGGATGGGGCACTAAAAATAAAATACTTAAACTCATTAAAACCGCATTATATCAACTCATTAGTTAACCCAAAAAAAAATTAATAATGATCCTTAAGATAAAAATAACTTTATTTAATTTACTTTCATATAATTTTGAATTATCTATCCTTACTCTGTTTTGTATAAATACATTGAACTCCTTAATAAAAATACCAGTCTCGAAGATGTCGTGAAAGAGATGAAACCGGTCACTGGATATTCCAAATTTCTCGTCTTTTATTTATATAATAAATTACAATGAACTTCCATCAAGAATTTTCACTTACAAACTTAAATGTAATTAGCTTTTTTAAAACAATTTATGTGTGTTTTAATTCACACTGCTCATCTAAATTTTATTGCAACAGAGAGGGAAATTTGATGACCTGTCATTGGCTGTTTTTTTTTTTTTTTCCAGCATGATCGGGAAAACAGGCATAAAGCCCACAGGGTTTTAGTGGCCACATTACACACTGTGTAACATTCACCATTCTGCATATGTTTAAACATCCACTTTTCCTTAACTCTTCCATCTGTTGACTTTTGTGAAGTTAAAGAGCGGAAACTTTTATCATGTGGGTGAGATTCATCCGGCCTACTTGGCAACGCGTGAAAACTATTTGCCAATTTTTATACTTCTTATACCAGTTGGTTAATTCAACAAGGTTTTGAGTATGTCCAAATGTGTGCAGGCAGGCTGGAGACTTCCTTCCTAGGGAATTACTAGAAAGTACTAGACTTCCATTTTCCCTTCTCAAAATGTTTCCCTCTCTGTTGTAACAAATTTAGATCTAAATAACTCCCCAGAGAGGAAATTTAGCATGTCTGCCAAAATTTGGACAAATTGCTTATACTCAAAAGAAGTATCAAGTTGAATAGAAACAGGTAACAATTTGCTTATTTTTTGTAAAAATAAAAAGATTTTACATTTAAAAATTTCATAATTTACGATTTACGTTTCATGATTCAAAGTTTACAAATACGACTGATGTATTAATGTTTTGAAAATGTAAAAGCCCGCTAAGGTCGTTTTAATTTGCCTGTACCCACCAAAATGAGATTTTTAGCAAAACTTCTTTTGAATATTGTATTATTTTTATTATAAAATATGTTTTTTTTAATATTACTTCTATATAAATATGTACAAGACAAATATATTGAAGGGGATTAACCTTTATGTCCCAAAATTCAGGGTGACACTTTCTCTCTCCCTCCTGTCATCTTTTAATCATATAATAAATTACCTATCTTTACACATGGAAGCCGTACTAATGCAAGTCAGAATTATTCCATTAATATTGCAATTCACATGCTATTAAACATATGGCTTCTACTCAGAACAAAGATATTTTCTTTTTAAAACGGATAGTTTATTAGCTATAACGTTTCATCTTTTTGGGGAAATGAATTTAAACATAAATATTTGATAACATAAATATTTGAGAAAATAAATATAAAACAACTTTGTTTTTAGTCATTTATTATATATTTTTTCTACCGACCGTTTTCAAAGCTGCACAAGCTTTTTTATCAATGTGAAATTCACTAATGACGAGTCTTATCATATTTTATTTATAATTAATATTTTATAATCTAAATTTAATAATCTAAACAAATGGAGCTAATTATTCAAGTCTTTTTGTCGTGTTGTTCTTGTAAAAAATGTGCGGAGTGAAATGGATCCGATTTTTAAAACTAGATAAATATTAGCTCCATATGTTTAGATTTAAGCACTGTTAAAATAAAATAGGATAAGATTCATTTGATAAAGACGTTTGTATAGCTTTGAAATCAGTTGGCAGAAAAAAAAGTGGTTCAAAACAAAGTGGTTTTATATTTATTTTATTATAATGAATAACCACAAAGGTAGTGCTTCAAATATACATTTCATAAATATTTTATTTTCTTTTGTTAACAGATTTTTCATTTTTTACATGGCATATTCAAGTAACAAATAAAAGAAAAAACAACTTATTCAATTATGGTTTAGATGGGTTGTGCATAGTAAATAAACATTTATATTTAAATAGGAAAATATTTCTACAAACATGAAAGAAATATTAGATTAAATACGGGTGAATTTCTACTCAAGATGATTTTAGCATTTAAACTAAACGCATGTATCTATTATACTATAACCTTGATGAATCAATTGGGATGTGGGAATGTGACAATAAAGACATTGCCAACATTCTTAATCAATGGGCCAATAGTTCAATGCTGTGATTAATTATGGTATCTAGTGAGACAGTGGGACATGCACAAAACAAGAACCCCCTTTTGCCAATCTTCTTTAATTTGTAAACTGGTACAAAATATATTTTGTATTTATTTAATGAAAAATATTTATCGCAATAAATACTACTTACTTTGTTTAAATTTCCTCTTGACAGCAATTATACGTTCACAAGCAAAAGCTTTGGAAGGACACTGCCAGGGTAGCTGAGTAGTAATAGTATGTGCCGCGGAAGTTTCGTCTCAAATTACATTCAAGTCTCATGTTGTATGCTTTTACGGTATCTTTCGGAATTGACGGCTACGGCTGCGCCTCGGTCGTTTTAAAAAAAAGTAAGGCCCTATAATGCATCTAGATGAAACGGCACACCAAACAATGACTTTTTTTACTGTGCAGTAGCATCTCATGCATTTCTCTCGGATCGTCTGGACCTCAGTAGCGACAGTTTTGTGAGATGTAAATGTGTTTCATTGCTAAAGAAAATGTTCCACACTCGATAATCAATCGAAAATATCTCCAATATCTGTTCGGCATACGATTTTCTTGATTCATAATCATTATCTTGTCACTTCTGCACAATTTTAACGTTGCAGGGGTGAATTAAAATTTCTTTTTTAGAATCGTTCGCAAAGTCGACCAGTAGACATGCTAAGCATTTGAGCGATCACAATGAACAACGATGAACATGCTTAAGTTGTCGCAGTCATAAGTCAACGCGTGTGTTATCTTTAAGTCAACGCTCGTGTCGGTTTGTTTTTTGTTTTCCTCGTGAATTAAATTAAAATTAAAAGTGTATGAGACTATGGCTCGAGATTTTAAAGCCTAAATATTACAAAAATATTTGAACTAGCATTAAAATAGCATCACTATGAATAATATTGTAAGAAAACTTAAAGAGATAAATGCTCTTGTTAAATTTCTGAGATGCTAGATGAAACTTGTGTAACATGCGTTGCAAATCATCTTCTGATCGTCTACGTAGCATGTGATATTAACGACCTTATCTCCCTTAGTCCTAAAACATTTCTCCGCAATATCCATATTGATTTTGGAAATACAACCAATTCAAAAAATTTCAATCCATTTCACGTATCGCTAGTCGAAAGCAACAAAATAAATTCGAAATTTCCGATACTGAGATGCACGTGCAGATATGTTAATGAATTAAATAAATGAATGTTTTCAAATAATAAAATATTGAAGTTAGATGGTTAACCTATGACAAAAATCAGTCCAACATCGCTTGCTTCGAAAAATAGCGTGGATGCTTGGACTAGAGAGAGATAATTATTCTTATGCTGAAATAGAGTCAATGTTAAATATTTCTAGTCTACAAAAACGTAGAACTAATATTGACTCCATATATATGTTCGGCATACTAAATGGTATAATCGATGTTCCATCATTACTGGGACAAGTAAAATTCAATATTCCGACTCGTAGATTGAGAAACAATGAAGTACTGTTCATCGATCAGCATAGAACAAACTATGGCCTAAATTCTCCAATGACCCGCCTTTGTCGTATTGTTAACTCAAGACAGGATCTGGACTTTTTTGGTTTAAGTTTACAACGATTTAAACGAGCACTAAATAAACAGTCCAGATCTTGTCTCGATGTCCCTTATGTTTGTCAATGCTTCTTTCTTTTTTCTTTAAATGTTTTAAACTACTCTTTTATTGTAATATTTAAACCTTATAAATTGTATACATGGACAATGTCCGTTAATAAATAAATAAATAAATAAATAAAATATGGTGTTCATAATCTACTCCAAATAATTCAATTTAGTCAGACTCTTTGTACACCTCAAAGTCCGATCATCTCAGAATATGTTCTTCAGAGATCTCTCACTGTTGCTTTGGGGTGGCGATATTGTCATTGATATTTGTAGCGTGTGATATTTCCCTATTAAGAATGACATGCAACAGATTGTACTTGTGTGACAAACACGTTGCCTATATTTAGGCGTCGTTCGATAGTTGCACGAATGAAGAAGTTCAGCGATTTTTAAAAATATATGATATATTTGTTAATAGACTATGTTTGTGATTTTGTTAAGTTTTGTAATTTTGAAATTACTCCGTCCGTGACGTCACCACTAATTGTCATCTGTGAGTTGTCCTGACATTTAAAAAGTGAACCCCGTAAATATGAAAACACTCTAAACATGGCGTCCCGGTAACCAAAAATACATAAATTATTGACTATTCTAAACAGCTCTACTGTCTACTAGAATTTGTGACGTGTTAAAGTACTATAGTTCATTTTTATGATGTTTTTCGTACATTTTCAGTTAATTTTTATGATGATTTTCATACATTTTCAGTTAATTTTTATGATGATTTTCATACATTTTCAGTTCATTTTTATGATGTTTTTCATACATTTTCAGTTCATTTTTATGATGTTTTTCATACATTTTTATGATGTTTTTCATACATTTTCAGTTCATTTTTATGATGATTTTCATACATTTTCAGTTAATTTTTATGAAGTTTTTCATATATTTTCAAGAAGCTTCGTCGTACAATCAAATGCTCTAATTTTACCACGACGTGTAAGAAAACATCGAAAACATTTACATAGGGCTATGGTCCTGTGGCTAGTGTCTCGGACTCACGGATCGAAGGTCCGCGGTTCGAATCCCACTCGACCTACTGATTTATTTACGACTCGTTGAAAATAGGCCTCAAAATGAAACATTTAGGAAAATTATAAGCATGTAAATATTTACTTTTAAAAAAAACATTTTTTAGATTCAATTTCCCGTAGCATTGAACTTCGTAATTTTACCACCACATCATGTACCTATGGCGTATTATTTCTTAAAAACAGATGAGCATTTTTTAAAAAAGCATTACGCTTATACCTCAATCTGTTTCAATATTTTAAACTTGATGGTGAAGTAAAAAATTCATTTTCCACCTCTGACGATTTTATTTACTAAAAGACGTCTGAAAACTTTTCGATCTGATTACCCACGACTCGGATTCACAGAAAACTTTTTTATTTTTATTACTCTGAGATGTCTCTAGTCTCTAGTCACCAAATTTGATACGAACTTTTAGCGAAAGACGACAACAATACACCATAACATCGCTGTTTTTTCGTATTGTCAATTTTTAAAATATTTTTCCTTTTTTTTAAGTCAAAAGTAAAATATTCCAATTTTAACTTTGACGGCTGAGCAATTCAAAATGGCGTCTATTTTCAGAAAGTTTTGTGAAATGATAATCGGTACTAGTTTTCTACGCGTCCCTGCATCTTGTAGCTGAGAGATGTATTACGATGTTTATTTTACAGTGACCTTGAGGTGATTTTCACAAAAATGGCGCTTTTGAAAATTGGCCAGAATAAATAAAAAGCTTTTCAATAATCATATTATCAATCCAGCACTTATTATCTTCTAGAATGAATTTTTTTATAAACGGTTATTATTACTTAGCAGTTCTGAATTTATGATAATTATTTATTTATTATTAATTGACGGACACAATAATAATAATTAATACAATAATAATTAAGGGGATAAATAAAATAAAAAATATAATCAACAATGTCGTACATATGAAACTAGGGATAAAAACGATAAGATTTATTTATTTATAAATCAACTGTTCAAAGAACCTTATAATAAAAATGTTTACAGAAATAATTACAACGGTGAACAATGAAGAAGTTCAGTGTCTTTTTTTTATTTTTTATTTGTTATTAGACTATTAAACTAAGCCAATTCAAATATATTTATTTTTATATAATGTATTATCAGCGCCATGATTTTTTAAAGTTTTGCATTTCTGAAATAACTCCGCATGTGACGTCAGAGGTTGTTCACTGCTAGTTCTTCCTATTGGTCCGTTTACGGTAAGCTAACCGGATATCCTTCTCAGCTGTCACATCATTGGTTGGTTCATATGAACCAGTGACGTCAATCAAAGTAATGCGTTTTTATTATTTTCGTACATTTTCAAGAAACTTTGCCGTACCATTTAATGCTCTAATTTTTACCGCGCGCAAGAAAACATTTTTGTACCTAATTTCCCGTTGGGCTGAAGTTCCTCATTCACTATATAATACATACTATGAAATATAATAGAATAATTTAAACCAAACAATTTAGTGAAAATAAAATATAAAAACAGCAGCAAAAAATAAAAAAGAAACATTACATCTCTAAATAAAATATAATCTAAATATAAATATAACAAAATAAAGTTGAGAATAATAAGAAATAAGAATTTAGATTACAAATGAGGAGAAAAACAGCGTCTCAAAACTCATTGTACAAGGGATTGAAGCTGTACAATGAGTTACCCGAAGAAATAAATGAAATAAAAAGCATTGAAATATTTCAAATTAATTAGAAAAACACGTTCTTAAGATATTTTGATAAAAAAGTTTATATTATTCCTTAAGATGTTATGAACTTACTTGATAAAGCATAATCAAATAAATAAACGGACCTTTTATCTTTTGTAAAGGTAACCTAGATACATTTCCAATAAAGTTGAATTTACAAATAATGGGGGAATCCGTTCAAAACCGGGTACCTGGGTAAAACAGGGTACTATACCAAATTACACTTTTTGTTCAAACCATTTAGTCTACAGGTTCTATAGAAGGACTTCTAGGATTATTATTGCCTTTTGAACTAATGAGGATATTGCAAATACTGTAATCGAATGCATGGAGAAGCATCATATGAAACTTGATAAAATTATTTCAATTTCAACATATGGAGCTAAAATTATGACCGACGTGGAAACGGTTTTTTTTTCTATTTTCGAAGCAAAAAATTATCACGAGATGCTTTTTTACTATTGCATCGTTCATTAAGAGGCGAAAAATTTCAAACGTCATGGATTTGGCGGTCAAGATTGTCAACACAGTTGTCATTAAATCTCCTTTAAATCACTAATTTAAATAATGTTTTACTCAATAACAGAGAGTCAATACGGAGATCTTCACTGTATAGTAAGGGTCGTTGGCTTTGAAGAAGAAAGAGTTAAACGAAAAGAAATTTGGCTCTCAAAAGAAATCTTAATCGTCGTAATGCTGATCTTTGGCTCTTTTGACTAATAAGTTTGCCGACCACTGGCATAGGCAAAACTTTTTGGGATAAAACCGGGTCGCAGCCTGTAATACTGTGGTGTATTTTAGAATTTTACTCGATAATAACTAATATCTCTTAAGTAATTGGTGTATTTCTTTTATTTTCAGAAGAATACAGCCTCGTAATAATTACAAAAGGACTACCGACAGACGGTCACAGAAGGTAAAAAATAAGAAAGCCATTATTGAATTTGCAAGTGGTCATAGAACGTCGAAACCGGTCATGTCATTATTATCATCATTCCCTCTCCACACCTAATGGTGCATAGGGCACGGCATTGCTACACCAATCGCAGCGTATCTTGATCAGTTTTCTTACATGAAGGTAAGATGATCAGTCTTACAATCCAGGCACCAGTCCAGGGACTATGAAATATTCTGGTGTGAAAACACCCTTTTAAATAAATATTTCATACTAAACATATCGGGAATCGAACCCGAGACCTCTCGCATGGTAGGCAAACGCGCTGACACCACAAGGCCGACAAAATGATTTTATCATTGCATAATATATTTTGAATTTTTTTTAATCCCTAAGATACCATTCTAATAACCCTTTTCAAAAATTATTATCCATACTTATGAATGTGAGTTCTGCAGAAATTCTATCTTAACACTTTGTATCCCGGAGCCGTGTAAACACGTGATTGTATAACCACTCGTTGTGTTCCGGTCCGGTGTTTTCACGTGGTATATCAGCTGTCTAAAATAGTGCATTTTATTGACATCTAGTGACTTTTATTAGTACTTTTTTGCTGCTGGTAAACCACGTGAAAACACGGAACCGGGACACAACGCGTGGTTATTATAATCACGTGTTTACACGGCTCCGGGATACAAAGCACAAAAAAGGAGTGAGGCCTGTATATGTGCGAACATTGCAATGTGGCTCTCCATAAAGGCCAATGTTGGCAAAACCATCATACAAAATGACCTATTAAATCATTTCAAATAAATATGAGAAGTTTCAATTGATTTAACCCAGTATTTTCATAATTATGACACTTTTAAGAAACCCTTCGCAAAGCATGAAATTTCACAAAAGTGGGCCGGGCACAGGGTAAATTCTATGTGTATTTCGCTGGTGCTCAAAGTGTAAAGTACCCGGTTTTGTGCGGGTTTTCCCTAAGAAACGAAACAAAAAAAACAACAGAACTTTGAAAGATTATTCAACGACATAAAGTTTAATTAATATTTGCAAAACAGTTTGCGACGCGATGTAGATCATCGTAAAGTCAGTCTTTCTATTTTTTATTTTGATTAAAAAACATGAACACATAACGAAACGAAAACATAATTATGATTATGTCATCACTGCTTACGTATAAAATATTTACTGATCATAATAAAATAAAAAAAGTTTCAAAAAAGTTGAAGTTAAGTATTGTTTCAGTTTTTTTTGGATTTGCTCAAAATAAAGAAAGATGGATTTTGCCGGGTTTGCAAGTAGTACCCTCATTTACTGTTTTATAACTATTGATTTATTTAATGGCTGGCAAACGCAATAACCAGTACATTATGATACCAACTTATTTCCAGTCGATTTCCTTTTGCAGGATTTTTTCCCGAGAGTACTCGCTAAATTTAAATATTGATTTTTAAAAATTATCATTAAAATCTCTTTTGTTAAGTTTTACTATATTGTTTGAATCGGTTTGTGGTCCCGTGGCTAGTGTTGCGGACTCACGGATCAGGGGTCCGAGTTTTGATACCCACTCTACCCCAACTTGATTTCCATTTTCTCATAGTGAGTCATTTACAACTCGTTGAAAATGGTCCTCAAAATTGAAATATTCTGGTAAATTATAAGAACGCTATTTAAAATTTAAAAAAATATATAACCAAGGCGTTTTTATTGATATTTTTATTAAATCATTAACTCCGCAGTTTTACATTTAAAAAAAACGAAAAATATAAAGATTATCAAATTTAAATGGGTACAAACGAATCTATCAAATGTCAAACCACAATAATTTTACCGTAGATTATTTATTTATTTTATTTGATTTATTTATTCATACAAATACATGCACCTTTTAAATATGGGATTGCCCTGAACTATTATCTCTCATCAACTTCAGGGTGCCTGGAAGAATGACTAGACAGGAGCCACCGTTTTGTAGCAATAATTCACGGACAGTGTATACTTGTAATGCCGTATTAAATAGACTTCATGAACTCGGCAATAGTTATTCCCACGTATCTGATATATTTAGTGTAGGGTATTGTTCCTATTGAACAAACCTTTTGAACTTTTTCAAAGATGGTGAATGGTAATTATATTTATTTATTCATGCATTTCATAATATACACATACAGTTTTTTTTTCACTTTGCCTAGCTGTGTGAAACAGTACTTATGATTTTCTTGTTGTTTTACTGTAGTGTTTTATTATTTAAACTTTCTACTGAATATGCTGTATAATTTTTAGGTTAATTTTTTAAATATAAATCTTGTATAATTTATTTTTTTTATTTATTTTATAAATCTTGGGTATAGGGAAATTCATGTTTTTAAAAAAAAAATACTAAGCCAAATATGTTAATATTATAAATGTTTGTAAAAGGCAGATGTGCCGTTTATGTTAATAAAATATAACAAAAAAATACAATAATAACGTATGCCAAACTCTATGAGGCCAAGGACCCTGTGTTGAGTTGAGATACAACATAATGGAAAGTGGAAGCACGTACAAAATTAAATAATAGCCAAAATCAAAATGAAATATTATTGCATAAAAATACATTTATTTCAAAGGGCATCTGGACAACACGCTTAAAAATATATAAAGCTATGCAATATCTCGCGACAGTCTCCTGCAATGATAAGATGATATGTGTGAAATACGCTATTATTCTCCGTCCAATATCACGCGGCTGGTTTGTGTATTTGGAAATTCTTGTTATAATGAACAAACTTTAGTAAAGGGTAGTAATGCTCAAGGACGCGAAATGGGCAATCGAGGTATACTGGGGCGTAACTTGTTTACTAGTGGCATAAAGTAAAGTATTAAAATATTTGTATATGTATAGCGAGAGATTTAAAAAAAATATATATGTAAATCATAAAACGTAGTACTTTATATAATTGGTACACATATTATTTATATTTTAATATATTTCATTGCTTTATATATTTTTTAAATTATACATTATACTATACTACTACTACTACTACCATCACGCCATTTCCCCGTAGGGGTAGGCAGAGAGAATGGACCGCCACACACGTCTATCCTGGCATACAATCCTAGCCTCTTCCACATTCATACATCTTGTCATACGTGCCCTTCGGTTCTGTCTGCTTTTGACATGACCAGACTTAAGATTTTGGTTTATCTGATCATGCCACGTCTTCCTTGGTCGTCCTCGTCTAACGTTGCCGTTCATTTTTGCCATATATACTTGTTTTACCATTCTCTCGTCGTCCATTCGTTCTACGTGATCAAACCATCTCAGAGACTCTTTTTTAATCTTATTAATTATACTTGTCTCAGATTTACACGCTCGCCTGATTTCATCATTCGTAACCCTGTCATACATTGATTTCCCACACATTCGTCTAAGAGATCGCATTTCAACCGCGTTCACTCGGCTTTCATCCTTCCTTATATTATTTATGTTTAAGTAACATGTATTCTTGGCACATATATATATACTTTATTTAGTATAATAACGATTTTTAATTTCTTACATTTGATTAGCTAGGCATTTATAATTAAATAGTATTAGTTTTTATTTTTTATGTTATTGTTTTATTAGTATAGGACTACTTATGCTCTAAAGATAAAAAATCTCCATCTTAGAACAGGCTGGGCCATGTTAGATGGAGATTATCATAAACAGAGAACGCTCCGTTTTCATTTTACATTTATAAGTAAATAGATTCCCTGTTATTAAGTATGTATACTATTTTTTGCAATAAATTTATAAAATAAAATAAATAAATTTACAAAATATGTACGCTAAGAAAATTAAGTCAAGTCAAGTATAAACAAAATATTATTTCTATATGTAGTAAATATGTGAACACTGATAATCATACCTAAATATGGCCGAAAACGCTAAATTTACTAGCATATTTACTTATTTTTTCCCCCTTAATACAGTCGACCCTCCTATAACGCGGTTTCCATGTAATGCGAAGCTAAAATTGTGAACAACCCTCCTATAGCGCAGTTTCCATATAACGTATTTTTCGTACAGGTGTTTTCATTAAAATGCGACATATATTTGATAAAAACCTTTTTTTCAATTAAAACTTCATGCGCACCCAAAGGTAACTAATTTTTCTTACTGAAGATGCTTATTAGAATGCTTGAATCACGCACGGGGGGTTCAGGGTTCGATTCCCGATGAGAAAACAAAAAATGAAATGTGATTTTTCTCAAGCCTGGATGTTCTGTGCTTTCATTCACCGCTGTAATTGGGCCTCCTGGCCTGTAGTGGTGCAAAATTATAGACGAGTTTTCAGTGCCAAACCACGAAACTTCAAAGGAAAATTTTTTTTTTAAATCCTAAATCAAAATTTCCAAAAAGTCATTTTTAAGAAAAAATGTATTCTCAAAATGCAGTAAATCCTTAATTTCTCGGACCAGCAGTCTCTCCACAAACCCCTACCCCTCTCCTACCCAGCCGTTTCCCTTCTCCGCGTCTGGTGCGTATAGCTTCGTTGGTCAAATACGTTTAAATCGCTTTTTTTTTTGTCGTGGAGGAGTAGGGTTTTGCGGAAGGGATGCTAGTCCGACAAATTAAAGATTTTCTCCATTTTGATATCATACTTTTTTTTTTTAATGACTTTTGGAAAAAAAGTATTCGGATTTTTTTTAAAGCTTACCATGAGAAATGTTCCTCTGAAGTTTCGCAGTCTGGTTCTGAAAACCGTGTATAGTATTAAGTTCATCTTCTGAATATTCCTAAAATGATATTCCATTATTAAGTAAAATACTCAGATGCATGAATCTTTGCCGTAAATATTATTTTTAAATGACTATGAAGTTAATTATGTTGCTATTCCATAGCGTCCTTCCTCGTTTTGTTGAAAAATATGACTTGCTTAATAACGCAACGTGAATTACTTTTATTTTTCATTATTTTTCTGTATAGATATCGAAATTTGTTACACCTGTAACAAATATAAATATTTATCTATATAAAAGAAAGGTAAATTAAAGAAAATAGCAGTTTTAAAAAAGAGAAAAAGAAGGAAAAAATAGTGAAAAAAAAAGAAAAATAAAGTGCTTTAAAATGTAGTTAAAGAGTTTACTTCTTAGTTTATATAAATATTAACACTAAAAAATAATAAATTTAAAAAACAATTACACACACAAGAGCAAAGAGTTTAAACAAAAGTGAAGAACTAATCATTAAATGAATTGACTAATCAAAACACAGGACTTGATCATCAGCGGCGTGGTATAAAATAAATCTAAATCATCACTGTATGGATTTGTAAGTTGCTGAATGCGGTTTTAAATAAATATTTGCTTTCTTATGATTTACCCAAATATTTAATTTTGAGTGCCGTTTTCAACGAGTTGTAAATAACTCACTATTAGGAAATGGAATCAAGTTGGGGTAGAGTGGGATTCGAACAACGGACCTTTGGTCCGTGAGTCCGAGGCACTAGCCACGGGACCACAATCCGATTAAACAACCTTCTTTGGACGACATCACTAGTTCTTTCGAATCAACCAATGGTAGAGTCTTGAGATAGAACACCAATCAGCAGTAGGTACTCAGCGAAGGGAACTTGTGACGTCACACGAGGATTTATCTCAAAATTACAAAACTTATAAAAATCATAGCGCTTTTAATACGAGACATAAAAAAATATTTATTTTTGATTGACTTAGTTTAATAGTCTATTCACAAATTAAACATACAAAAAAACGCTGAACGTTCTCATTAAACACTTTAATTTTTACCGCATGTAAGAAAACTTTTTTGCACATAATTTCCCGTAGCACTCAACTTCCTCATTGGTCGAATAAATAAGTGAAAGTGTATCAAGTGTTTTGATTAATATTTTACTAGAGACCTGACAGACGTTGTCCTGCCCGAACGTCGGCGTCGGCTTGCCTGCTATTACCTTGGAAAAATACTTTTCATTGATAAGTAGGTACCTAGGTACTTGTTTACGATTAAATTCAAAAACTAAAAATTATTAATATTCAAATAATGAATTTAAGTTGTCGGCCTCGTGATGTAATGGTCAGCGCGTTTGCCTACCATGCAAGAGGTCCCGGGTTCGATTCCCGACATAGTTGATTTTAAATATTTATTTGAAAAAGTGTTTTCACACTAGAATATCTCATAGTCCCTGGACTGATTCCTGAAGCGTAAGACTGATCATCTTACCTTCATGTGACAAAAAAATGATCAAGATACGCTGCAATTGGTGTACCAATGCAGTGCCCTATGCACCATTAGGTCCGGAAAGGAAATGTTGTTGTTGTTGAATTTAAGTAGGTACCTAGGTACTTTTTTATTGTTGAATTCCATAACATAAAATAATTCGTTTTCAAATATAGAATTCTTTTTGCAAATGTCAAACTCGGCTCTTCTCATCAACAGGGATGCACTTTGTTCATGAATGCCATTTTCAAAAATGTATTCAATGTCAGTTAATATTATTTTAGTATTACCATAAATCCGGTGAAAAGTAATAAATGGGAAGAAATTATAAGGAATGTAAAGAAAGTATCTGATTGGATTCCATAAAAAACTAATGTTGTTTGTAAACATTAAAAAACAAAACTTTTTTCTCGTCGAATGCAACCCTGGTTGGTACGTTGATAAAGAAAAGATTTATGATTCCAACTTTTTTTTACAGATTCGATTGATTTTAATATCTACGAACACGCGCAGCGTAAAGATCTACATTTTGCTGAAAACCGCACGTTTACGATTAAGCCGTTTAGGAGGAGTTCAGTGATATTACACGTACAGAATAATTCACAAGACATCACAAGTCATCATTCCTTTTCCGCACCTAGTGGCGCATAGGGCACTGCATTGGTACCCCAATCGCAGTGTATTCTGATCATTTTTGTTACATTAAGGTAAGATGATCAGTCTTACGCTTCAGGTACCAGTCCAGGGACTATGAAATATTCTAGTGTAAAAACACCATTTTAAATAAATATTTCATGTCAACCATGTCGGGAATCGAGCCCGAGACCTCTTGCATGGTAGGCAAACGCGCCGACCAGTGCTCCACGAGGCCGATAAACTAATTACAAACATTTATTTTGTCTCACTTTTTTTCCCAATGGTAATCAAATTATTTGGAAAGTTTAATGTGCGGCATAAAAAATTTGATCGTAAAAAGTCAGGTGAGTCCGGAATCCAGATTTACAAGAAAAAACATTTATTTTTGTCTTGATCCAACCGGAAATCAAGCCTGAAAACACATGTATGGCGCAATGGACTGATCGCAACAATATGGAGAATTGAATCAGATTAATTAATAAATATTTGTAAATAGATTAAACATACCTCCTATGAAAGTTTCCTTTTATTTATGTGTTCCAATTTCCTTTGCCACAGGACAATTTTCTAGGAGCATTTATTAGTTGTTTGACTTGTGTAGATACTTAAATTTATCTCAAAGCAGTTCAAACCGGTGGGATGCCATAAACAATTTTAGCGAGATAAAATCTATTTTAGATGAGTAGACTTACAGCACATAAATATTTAGATAGTTAATTATGTTTCATAATCTCAAAATCACAACACTATTCTTATCAAAAGCACGATATTTGATATGAACTTTATAAGTATTAAATCACAGTCGAGGAAATCAAAATTTTAAGTCGATCGCTTTTACAACAAATGGTGTCACTAAAAAGAACTTTCTCTGTTCGACCGACCAATCAAAACCGCGGAGAATTTCAATTTCATCGAATGTCAAAAATTGTTCGTTTATTTTTGTTTTCGCATGGTATCCCTGTCCTTGTCTGGGACGAGGAAGGATGGTGACAGAGAGAGACGGTTGGGATGTAGCCGGTGGTTAGATAATTTTAGACCGGCAAACAGTTCGAGACGTCGCTCTGCCCTCGGCTTCTATAAATACCCTGTGCAACGATCGTCGAATCAAAACGACCACACTTTTGATACAAATAAACGCTTCCTGCTCGGGAACCCGCGTCTCGCCTTTCTGACAGCGATTCAAAAACATGGACACGAAAAATATTACGCGAATATTTTTGAATAACGAATAACACTTTTGTTTAAATTTATGTGTTGCCAGTTTTTAAAATACTGCTTCTCAAAAAGCAAGTGTTGGGTGCGTTCGAATTTAGTTCCGTTGCATTAATTTGATCGCGACTTTCGGTTTGTTTATTTTTACGTGTGTATCCGCTTGTTACCGCGCTGTTGTAAGCGCGTCGTTCTAGGAAGCTTTCCATACGGCAACTGAAGGCTTCTTTCGGCGTCTCGACGCTCTCCTATATAGAGACGCAACGAGTACCTATACTACTCGTAAATGTGCTATATCTACATTTCACATATACATTTCCCTGTCTATACCTACTCTTTACTTGTATCCTAGTAAGTTCCGCCCACACAGTAGATCCGAATTTAGTCCCACGCAAAAATTGGTGCAAATTTTCACGGAATATTTATTGTAGGTACTCTATAAATGTTTTATGTAACACGGTTTACATTTTATTTTCTTCTTATTTTCATGACGTATGTACAACGGAGTTACGTAAAACATTTTACTAAAGTAAACAATAAATTAATAGTATGAAACTACTCCATTTTTACGAGAAGAGTAAAACTCTAATTATCCCAGTCCCACTACCCAAATCCCTGATTATCCGAATTTCAGAAAAAATAAATTAAGACGGAAACGTACTGTGATCCGCAAAATAATGATTCTGTCAACGCGCGCTATTGTCCTTCCCTCCGCAAATTGTCCTCCCTTCCTTCACTGTTCGTTTTGATTGATAGGATGCGCGATTTGGCTGCCCAAAAACGGATAATGACAGTCAAACAGCTTACTTTGACCTAGGTGTTCAGCAAGCAATTATTTTCATTTACAGAACGGAACGTACATACAGCACTTGTAACTACGCTTAACATGTAAAAGTGCTTAGTGTGTGTTTCATTAAATTAATTAAAATCTCTTTTTCTTTAAAAATTGTTTTTTCTCCAATTTCCATCATACTATAGTAATTAATTAAAATATACCCTTTTTCGGAAAAAAATACAACTCTTAGAATTTTTGACTATCTGAATGGGGTCGGGCCCAATTGATTCGGATAGTTGGAGTTCTACTGTACTTGATTAGTACACAAAAAGCAATACGATTTGCCCAAGCAAAATTATTTCATTTTTACATATTAGGTACAATAGAGATGGAAAACGTGGAGAAGGAATGTGGGCATGTACAAGACTTAGGACTTGTCATTGGCTTGTTTAAATAATATGTGATCTTTGAAATTAATATTATTTCTTCTTTACCTAATTTAAACATTTCTTTTATGAATGGTCTTTTAGTGTGTGAGATAAACTACCATAAAATATATTTTTGTTATTTGTGACTATTAATGTTGATAAAGATAGTGGTTTGGCCAGATACCGGATATCTGGCGCCCCCCTAAGCCTGGCCTACATCTGGCATATTGTCTGAAAAAACAGTAAACACACCCCGGTACTCGACTTTATCTCATAGTTTAAAACGAAACTTTTAAAGCCTATAAATTCAAATCACGTCTGAAGAAACATCTTCTTTCTCTTCCTTGATCTCTCCTCTTTTCCTCTTTCCTCTTTTTTCCTTTTCCCATTGAGTAATAGTATTTATTTTAGGTAATTTATTTACAAATACAGTTATTTATATTTTTATATATCTTTAGCTTTTTATTTTCTATAGAATATGTTTTGTAACTTGAATTATAAAAACTAAACTTTTTTTATTAGTTAGTTGGAAGATATTGCCATTTGGCAATAAGTCCACTAATGTACAATTAACATTATGTACAAAAAGTTAAATAAAAAAAGTATTTTTAGTGATCACTTATCCATCAATGAATTGAACGTAGCTATGCAGAAAGCAGCCAGTCAACAATTTTGAAAAAATGAGATATTGATGTTATCGGGTGCAGTAAGGTCAATTCTATGTTCTGCTAAGAACAGCCAGACCGCTTTCGTACAAAAAACTGTATTAATCACCTTCTGAAAATGGTGTCGATCACAAAAAAAGCATTTCTTAATTTGCAAAAAACACCCACATCTCTAGAAAAATCTTATGGTTTTTTAAAAATCATTAAAACTGGTAAAATACATAATTAGATTCTTGTTTGTAATATAAAACAAAAATTATGTTTTCATTGTTTATCATTTGTTAAAGTCAAAAACATTCCTATTGTTGTTTAGATTTGATGATTTACTCATTTCACAAAAGTGCTAATATTTCAGTTTCATTTTTATATGGCGGGCTGCTTTCTGCATAACTACGTTCAATTATACATCAATATGGTTTATAAATTTATTTATTAAATCTTTACAATAGTTTCACCCCTTGTATTTTATTTTTTTTATTATTTTTTTATTTGCAAGTTTAATTCTTCGAGTGTATAATGAAGACTGACGAAGGTTTTTATGCAAAGAAGACTATTTTTAACATAATAAAGGTTTCTTTCTTTTTCTTAAACATGGTCGATATTAAATACTCGTAATCAATTTAATGGTGTTGATTTTATGAGATTTTCCCGGTTCAATGTATTTTTTTCATATATTTTTTGAAAGGATTAACCCTCTAAGCCTCTATCTAGATAGATGCTCTAGAATCTAGAGGCTTGTCAGCAGTTGGGAAAGAGGAGATATGGAAGGAGGTTATGAAAGTACACCACAACACCAATTAAGAAAAAAAACTTTCTTGAATTTTTTTCTTGCAACTGGCGGAATCGAACCTGCGACGCCAGTTTTACAGTTAGCCGTCTAACCAACTGCGCCACGGCGCCTGTCCAGCCATTAGATATCCGTCGAATATTGAGCTACTATCCGGTATCCGGCCGGATACTCAGTTTCCGTTCCTATACGGAATCCGGCCGAATAGTACAATTAAGTCATCTCTAGTTATTTTAATATTTTTTGAGCCAGTTTTAAAATATAGCTTGGTAATTAATCCTTCTCTTGGCAGAACGAAAAAGTATTTTTTTACACATTTGATGGTTGAAAAGGTTTAAAGGCAAAATAAAAAATAATTTAATATTTTGTTGAATCAAAGTTAAAACGAACGGTGACAATGCAGTTAATCATGTATTATTTACATTTCCTCAGCTGTTCAGTCAATAGATGGAATAAACATAGGCAAAATGGTGACTGTTACACAATACACCCTTTCTGTTGCAGTAAATTTCAATTTTAGGTGGCCACTTAAACCATCAATGACAGGGTCCATAAGCCCTGTAAATGCCTAGACTTCCATATTCTCTTTTCAAAAATGATTTCCCTCTCTGTTGCAATAAATTTAATCATCGTCATCATTCCCTCTCCGCATCTAATAGTGCATAGGGCACTGCATTGGTACACTAATTGCAGCGTATCTTGATATTTTTTTTGTTACGTGAAGGTAAGATGACCAGTCTTACGCTTCAGGCACCAGTCCAGGGACATATTTAAATATTTATATTTCAATACTTATATTTCAATATTTATATTTCAATATTTATATTTCAATATTTTTATTTCAATATTTATAGTTCAATATTTATATTTCAATTCACGCGATGGGCGAGTGATAGCGCGGTAACTTAATAACGTGATAAAGTGTTTACGCGATAACCTGATAATGTGTTAACGCGATAATATAGTGTCATTTTTAATAATTACTAAAATCGTATACAATTAAGTCATTCATATTACAATAATCAAAGTTACCAGTTAAGGACCGGCTGGCGTGACAAGACCGCTGCTCGTGGAAGGGGAAGGTCTAGGGTGGGAGTGGGGGCATAGGAGACGGGGATGACGTCATCACAGACGCCGGATCGATACGATTACGCCGAGACGGATGACGTCACGCAGTGTGTAGGCACCGCGTCAGACACAACAGCCATTTTGAATATTTTGCGAATTTTAATATTATGTTGGTATTTAGTTTTTTAATCCTTTGTGAAACACTAACTTTTATCTTTTCCGAAAATACTGTTAATTTTTTCGGCGTTTTTCTTGTGGAATAATATGATAAATTATTGTTTTATGCCAATCAACGTTAAAGGCAAAAATCTTATAATGTATTATATTTAAGTATTTATTTTGAATCTTATCTTGAAGTAGGGCACTCATAAACATATTCTTATGTGACAATGTTTTGAGTTTGTCCAAATGTTTGCAGACTACCTGGATTTCCTCCCTAGGGAGTTATTCAGATCTAAATTTGTTGCAACAGAGGAAAAACATTTTTGAGAAGGGAATATGGAAGTCTTTGGAAGGCATTTACTGGGCTTATGACCTGTCTTTGGCTGGTTTAAGTGGCAACTTTACACACTGTGCAACATTTACTATTCTGCCTATATTTAAACATCCACATTTCCTCAACTCTTCTAAATGTGTGGAGTAAAAGTGCTAAAACCTTTATTGTGTGGGTGAGTTTTTTAAAAATTTTATGAATCGTATTATCAGCGCTATGATTTTTTGAAGTTTTTTTTTTCTGAAATAACTCCGCGTGTGACGTCAGAGGTTCTCTTCCGCTTATTCTCGATCAATTCTTCCCATTAGTTCATTGACGGTGGGCATACCGGAAATCTTTCATAAGTCTCTTATGATTATGGTTGATTCATTTAAACCAGTGACGTCGTTTAAAGTAGTTCGTATTTGTTAAAATGTTTTTTATTCTTTTTTTCGTGTATTTTCAGGAAACTTTGCCCATAATTTAATGCTCCAATTGTTACCGCGCGCAAGAAAACATTTGCCGTAGGGCTGAAGTTCCTCATTATAATCAATGCCAAGCCAAACATGTCGCGTTTTCTCTGGGACATATTTTTTATGATTTATTTTTTTTAAATATGTATTAACATTTTTAACACCGACACACATAGAATTTACCCTGTGCCCGGCCCGTTAACGTGAAATTTCATGCTTTATAAAGGGTTTCTTCAAAGTGTCATAATTATGAAAATGCTAGGTTAAATCAATAATAATAGATTTATTTGAAATAATTAAGTAAGTCATTTTTGTATGATAGTTTTGCCAACATTGGCTTTTATGGAGAGCCACATTACGCATTGCAATGTTCGCACATATGCAGGGCCTCACTCATTTTTTGTGCTTTGTATCCCGGAGCCGTGTAAACACGTGATTATAATAACCATGCGTTGTGTCTCGGTCTCGTGTTTTCACGTGGTTCCACAATATCCATATTTATTTTAAAAATACTATTAATTTTTCTAAATCCATTTCATGTATTTTTATTGGTATTTGTAGTTTGTGAAATTTCTATGGATATTTCCCTATTGTCCGTTTAGGAAACCTATGGAACCAGAGGTAATGTTAAACTATTATAGAACTGCGAGTGCCTGTTTTTAAAAGGAGTGTTTACTATTGCCCAGATTCGTAGAGCACTGAAAAAGGGGGGTTTATATTGAATGTATGGAAATACATTATTTTATGCTTTTACTTGCATATTATAATACTCTCTCTAAACTCTAAAAATGACAAGGATATTGTATCTCTGGCGGTTCATTTTGAACTGTCAAAAGATGTCAAAATAAGGCGTCCATGACACTTTAGGGCCCATAAAGTGTAGAATGGCCTGTTTTGAGCAAACGCATCCCAGAGTCATGTAAACACGTGATTATAAAACCACGCGTTGTGTCCCGGTCCCGTGTTTTCACGTGGTTTACCAGCTGTCTAAAAATGCATTTCATTGACATCTAGTGACTTTTATTAGTACTTTTTCGCAGCTGGTAAACTACGTGAAAACACGGGACCGGGACACAACGCATGGTTATTATTAGATTTAGGGGTTTACATGGCTCCGGGATACAAAAAAGGAGTGAGACCCTGTATATGTGCGAACATTGCAATGTGGCCATAAAGGCCAATGTTGGCAAAACTATCACACAAAAATGACTTATTAAATCATTTCAAATAAATATTAGAAGTTTCAATTGATTTAATTTAGTATTTTTATAATTATGACACTTTTAAGAAACCCTTTACATGGCATAAAATTTCACAAAAATGAGCCGGGCACAGGGTAAATTCTATGTGTATTTCGCCGGTGCTCAAAGTGTTGAGAAAATCTCTTTTTCTATTATAGCCAATCAAAAAACCCATTTTGTAAAAATGGCGATTATCCGACTTTGTCGTTGTCGATTTTTTTATAAGTAGTTGAGGGTCCTCAATTACTTATAAAACATTTCAGTGTATAATCAATCTTACTACGTTCTTACTGAGCTAATGTTGCTACTGTTTGTTAACATAATGTGTTTTCTATTATTATTACATTAGGTACTTGTTCTGAAATGTTACCAATTTTCCGTTTTTATATTAACAGAATACCGTTAATCTACTTGCTTGCCGTGTCCCCTCCAGACCAACTAGAGTCTAGACTGTCTGATATTTTCTATCTTCCTAACGTTGAATCTAATCATCGGAAATATTCTACATTCAGCAAGAATTTTAGGTAACAGTCTGGATATATTTAACACTCAATATAATAGGTACCTACAGAAGAAAACTAACAAGCTTGATTCAGAATAACAGAGAATAGACGTTTTGTCTTTTTATTGCTCTTTATTTCTCGTCATCAAATCAAATACAATTTTCCCCTCCTACTTTTTCTTTAATCCTACCACTACTCAAATCTCCTTGTTTTGTCCATATTTATTTTATCATCTTATTCTTATGCTTTTCTTTTATTTTGATTTCTAGTATATTTATTTTTTATATAGTTTAAACCACCGTCGCTTTATTTTAGTATAATTAAGTGAGTACATGGATGGAAAGCCCTACAATTTTTATAAACATATTCATTTTTTTATAGTTTCAATTGATAATCATTTAACCTATACATCTGTTTGTATTTTAAATAAATATACAATAATGTACCTTCTATTTTTATGACATAACTCATTCTGTATTATAAATTATGTTTTGTTTTTTTTTTTTAAACTATGCAATGTTATAAATTAAAAATTGTAAGCATATTTTTTCGGGGTTCGAACTGTTAGTAGGGTCGCAGTGACTCACATCTTCCTGGATGATGTGATCCTATAAAATGCTGCGAACGCTTAGCTGCATTCCACTGGCAACACTACTGACTACTGACTAGTCCAACTCGTTAGCGTCCACGTCGCGAACCCTGGGCAATGGGATCACACTTATAACGGTGTGATCACAGCAGATAGCGAGAGGATGAAAGGCGGGTGTTTAGCGCCTCAAAACCAAAACCAACCAGTTAAGGGAAGGTAACCCCGACAGAAAAATCCACTAGAGAAGGCAACGGGAAACCACTCTGGTCTTCTTTTCCCAAGAATTACAATAGCGAGTGCATCTAACAAGTAGTTGTCCTGGCCTCGGAGTAGCGCAAGACCTTGTCAGAGATGCTTTCGCTGTAGTGATCGCCAACGTCGCGCGTCGTGAAACCCGGCAAGGCACTAGAAGAAGAAGAAGAATATTCATTTTTTTATACAGAAAACTTAATTTTACTTTGTAGTTAAAGTTAACGATAAACTTTAACTTTTCATTGCAATTTAGAACATATAGAACTGTGTTCTTTTCTCTTTCTTTGGGAATTCAATATTAAAACGTAAAATTCGACACTTCGAATTCGCGCTGTTAGCAATAAAAAGGAAAGGAGTGAAATAACCGAGTTCACATATTGGTAACGCAGACGACAAAGGAAATTATTGTGCTTAATAAAAGGAAAAGCTAAACATTCCTTGGAAAGTTTTCCTAGTCATTCCTGAGTACTTCTGAATCATACTCGTAGGACAGGGGATATCATTCATGGGTCATGAAACTCATGGGCGTGTATTTACAGTACAATTAAAGTAAATAATATAATATATATTTATTCATATTTTTTTCCATTATAAACTATGATTAATATAAAAATAATGTGACCTCACTGGGGTTACCCGTGCTGAGGACACTTAACAATATACTTTTAAGTATAAATATTTTTACATTTGTGAATAAACAAAGAAGACTTAACACATTGTATCCCGGAGCCGTGTAAACACGTGATTGCGTATCCGAGCGTTGGGTCCCGGTCCCGTGTTTTCACGTGGTGTACCAGCTATCTAAAAATGCGCATTTTATTCACATATAGTGACTTTTATTAGTACTTTTTCGTAGTTTTATGAATAGTTAATACTTAAACCATTCCAAAGCTGTCATCTGATTTGCAATATCGGTAAATGAAAGGATCTCTTTTATCGGTTGATATCACATGTTTATTTCACGGCTACTTGTGGCCGCCATTGACCATTACGATTTCACCCAGTTTCGCTTGCAGTTGACGTTTGATTTTGAAGATTGTTTACGAGGAATATTTTACACACCTGAAAGTGTGTTGGAATATAATAAGTGGACATCTCGGACCAGTTCTTGTCCTATTACAATATCCACAGGAAGACCATTAAGTGGTCGAAAAATGTATTTTTCCCCTTGTTATGTGTGCTCTGTTTAATTCTTTTATATTATATAAGAAAAATAATATTAGTAATAAGAAAAAAAAATGAGTTTATTTGTTAGATTATGTAGGTTCTTCAGTTTTAAGTAATCATTTTTCGCCTTCTGGAGACCACATTTTGCAGTCACCGGATCCACTCCGAGTGCGAAACTTGCAGGATCCACCGAACAGGTTGTCAGGGGATATGTCCAAGCATGTTTTAATAGCTATACCTGCCACAGAAAAAAAAGACAAACCCTGTCGAACCTGCAAGGTGTGTGAAAAGCACAAAAAGTGGGTGAGACCCGGTATATGTGCAAACATTGCAATGTGGCTCTCCATAAAGGCCAATGTTGGCAAAATGAGGAACTTCAGCCCTACGGGAAATTGGATACAAAAAATGTTTTCTTACGCGGGGTAAAAATTAAAGAATTAAATTGAATCGCAAAGTTTCTTGAAAATGTACAGAAAAAATAATAATAAATATTTTGATAAAAACGCACTACTTTAAATGACGTCACTGGTTCATGTGAATCAACCTATAATCTAAGAGCTATGGAAGATTTCCGGTCTGCTTGTCGTTTCTGGACCAATGGGAAGAACTGAATGAGAATAAGCGGAAATGAACCTCTGACGTTACACGCGGAGTTATTTCAGAAATACAAAACTTTGAAAAATCGTAGCGCCGATAATACGATACATAAAAAAAATTTAAATTTTTTTTTGACTTAGTTTAACAGTCTATTAACAAATAAAATTTTTTTAAAAAACCACTGAACTTCCTCATTATCATATAAAAATGATTTATTAAATAGTTTTAAATAAATATGAGATGTTTCAATTGATTTAATCCAGTATTTTCATAATTATGACACTTTTAAAAAAACCTTCACAAAACATATATTTTAACAAAAATGGGCCGGGCACGGGGTAAATTTTATGTGTATTTGACCGGTGCTCATAGTGTAAACCTAGGTAATTTATTTATTTATTATTTCGCGTTTTACACAAAACTTTTTTTTTAAATATGAATACCTCACAATAATAATGAACAAATGTTTAGACAGTTTTAAACACTACGTATTTATGTTTATAATTAATTTATTTAAATCTATATTATTTATATTACAAAACGCACAAATAAAGTAAAATAAAACAAAAACATAACCATAAGCTAAACATTTGTGAAGCAGTTGATTCAATATTGGTTTGGGTGACTGAGACCATCCATTTTACTTCTATGCACCTAGCTCCACCACACATTTTTTATAGCCTTTTTGAACATTTTTTCGTTACTAATTGTTTTAATTTACTTTACGCATGCCCTGCATACATTTGCACAAGGAGCATTTATAAAAATAACATAAGTGCGAACGTAATGGAAAGTGTATTTTTATTTAAAGAAATACAAAAATTATAATATCAATTATCCATTTCATATCTCCTTCAAAGAACACGCAGCTCAGAAGAACTGTGGGTGCACCATTTTATGATTAATAATAAGTAAAATAATGGAATTTCTCTTAGCAGCCTCCTGCAATTTTATTTATTTACATGCATTAGTTTATTGCACATTATTTGAGACATAAGTTCAATCTCCATTTTTTTTTTTTTTTTAAAGGAATAACCCGCTAAGCCTCTATTTTGAGGCTTGTCAGCAGGTGGGATAGAGGGGATATGGAAGAAGGTAATGAAAAATACACCCAGACCAATTGAGAAAAAAAATCTTTCATGGATTTTTTTCTTGCAACTGGCGGGAATCGAACCCGCGACGCCAGTTTCACAGATAGCCGTCTAACCAACTGCGCCACGGCGCCTGTCTGCGCCACGGCGCCATGGGACTAAAAGTGTTGAAATGGGACGAGCAAATAGTTGACACAGACAGATGAGTATATCATCACAAATATAGTATCAGAAACACAAACAATAATTCAACGAAACACATATATGGCACACCAATATGGTAAACAGTAAACTCAAACATTCGGAAAATTATCAAGGAGTTTCCCACTCAAATCCCTCCCACTAAGGAAAATCCAGTCCTTAACTCCTCTCTTGAAAATAGTTTTTGTCCTTGAGAGCTTAATACGCTCTTCCAAAATATTGAACACTCTCAGTGCGATAAATGAGACATGAGAGATGTCTCCAAACAAAAGTCGTATGGGCTTTGGGGATGACATAATTCGTGCTCTGGGAAAACCTTGTACGGACATTTTGCATAGATCTCTTCTTATTGCAATGTCGGTAGGTAATATTTAATTGAAAAACAATATAAATATGTACGAACTAACCGTGTCGTAATGAGGAAGTTCAGCCCTACGGGAAATTGAATACAAAAAATGTATTCTTACGCGCGGTAAAAATTAAAACATTAAAATGTACAACGAAGTTTCTTGAAGTTGTATGAAAAAATCTTCAAAAATATTTTTACTAAAACGAACTACTTTGAACGACGTCACTAGTTCTTATGAATCAACCAATGATAAAAGTTTTGAAAGATTTCCGGTTTACGGTTAGTTAACGGACCAATCGGCAGAACTGACTGAGACCAAGCAACAGAACGACGTCACAAGCGGTGTAATTTCAAAAATACAAAACTTTAAAAAATTCTGGCGCTGATAATACGATACATATATTTTTTTAAACTTTGGGTTAGTTTAATAGTATATTCATAAATTAAAAATACCGCCGAACTTCATTATGTGTACAGACAAGATACAGGGCCTTACTATAAACTTATTATATTGTTACGCCTAGGCATAGTGGTAGAATAAGGGCGATATTCCCATCCGTGTTCTATCGCGCCTAGGCGTAACTTTATACCGAGTTTATGAGTAAGGCTTACAATATTATAAATTAAAAACTGTACAGCGAGAAAAAATGTCAAAGTAATTTTATTACTATTCGGGTACTCACGAAATTATAAATACATACTGGTCAATATTTAAAACGATAGCTTCGTACGAGAAGGGAATCTTAAGTGCGTATACAGTAGGGTTGCCATCCGTCCCGAAATATCGGGGCTGTCACCGTTATTGAGTCCTCTGTCCCGACGTCCCGATGAAACCTATAATGTCCCGATTTAGAATTACACAGTACAATGCTGTTAATCAACATAAATCTTCTATGGCCGTACTGACAATCAATGTGTAATAATGGTTGCAAGTGCTTCCAGCAATTGGTGCATTTAAAAAAATAAATCATTGAAGCCCATCTTGCCTCGATAGAGTGGAAGTTGATGGGCTCTGTGAAAGATTTTTTTTTTTCAATTTTTGAAATTGATTTAATTTCCTTTCTTACTCATAAAACCACATTGAAAAAAAAAAATATTTTTTATTTTTTATTTAATTTAAAAAAACCCGTTAGGGTTACATTAGAAATTTAATATTGTCTAGTCATTTTATGTCTCGTCTAGTCTAGTTAGTTCAGTCATCATGTGCTTTTTCAGATTGATTTTAAATTTGTCTCCAGTAAAAGTTTTCAAGTAGTAAGGTAGGTCGTTGTAGTGTTTAACCCTTATACTGCTAAACAACGATATATCGTTGTTGTTAATCCCTATCATAAAGTTCTAACTAGACTGATGCTGACGTCATAATCCCCAAAAGGGTAAATGAATTCGGGAACTGCTTGTTGCACTTAACCGTCAGTGGTATAAAACATTTTCAAAACATAAAAATGACTTATTCGACGGGTTATTATTTAGTTTCGTACCTATTTCAGCCCTACGGAAAATTTTATACAAAAAATGTTTTCTTACGCGCTGTAAAAATTTAAGCATTAAATTGTACGGCAAAGTTTCTTGAAAATAAATAAAAAATCATTAAAAATATTTTAATGAAAACGAACAACTTTGAACGACGTCACTTGTTCATATGAATCAATCAATGATAAGAGGGTTGTGTAAGATTTCCGGTTTGCTAATCGTCAATGGACCAATCAACAGAACTAACCGAGAAAAAGCGGAAGAGAACTTGCGACGTCACACGCGGATTAATGTCAGAAATACAAAACTTTAAAATATCGTAGCGCTGATAATACGATACATAAAAATTGAAAAAAAAAGCTTTGTCTATTAATTTTTTTTTTTTAAAACCTCTAAACATCCTCATTATAAATTTACTTATGTTGTTTAAATTCGCAGTGCTTTTAAGAAAAGAGAAACGACTAAACACGGGAAACTTCTAGCTAGTCGGGACCTGAAACTGAACTTTTTTACATTCCAAAAACAGTGAAATAAAAAATAAATCAATGTTAATAGTTAGATTTTTAATCACTTATATGATATTTGAGGAAAATAATTATATTTGGTGTTTTCCCCGCTATTAAACCCGAGTCAGTGATTACGAAAATATTGATGTACTTCCGTAATGAATAACTAATTGAATACTTTACCTTTAATATAATAACTCTTATCTAGTGAGGTCCCTATATCACCGGAAAACCCCATAATTAAGAATATAAACAAATAAGTAAAGAGCCATAAAACATAAAAATAATTCACCATGGAACCTAATGATTGTCAATTAGGACGTTTGAATATAAAAAAAATCATTTGCTAATTTATTATAATGGGTACCCACAGTAATGGGAAATCAAAATGTTTTAGCTGTTCATTAGGTAGTAATTATTACTCTACTAACAAAACGTAATTATTACCATACAAACTCTATTCTACAAACAAAACGTAAATGAGGTATATCAGCTCGATATTGATCCAAAAATACTTCAGAAAAAGCTTCTTCGATTTTGTGCTCTTCGTAAGAGTCATATTATAAATTATTATCACAACCACTTAAAAAAATATCGTTATTGTCATATTCACTTTCGGAATAGGTTGAGCTGCTAAGCCTCCGAGTTTCTCGGCGAGGTACAATTATTTCTTTATCACTTTCACTATCCGTTATCATATTGAATTATATATTTTGTAAATTTATTCATAATAAAAAGGACGCTTTGCAGAGTTAAATTGTTAATTAGAGTAACAAAGTAAGATTAAAAATATATATAAATGTAAAAAATATGTAATTTACCTCAGCTGTTTGTAATTTCGGCAACTGTTGTCTATCTCGCTCAGTCCATTATGCGTGAACTAGCTATTATCGAAACGGAATATTTTTCTTAGAAGAAATATCAATTTGTGAGACAGTTGTACAAAAACATATTTTTTTTAAATTTAAATTATACTATAACAACTACCAAGAAATAATATCACTTCTTTGTACATTTACCGGTTACCTTTAGGTTTCAATCTAAATAACTCCCTACAAACATTTAGACATACTCAAAATATTGTTGATTAAAATAACTTGCATAAAAAATTTAAAGTAATTTTAGGCATTACCTAGGAGGTGAAATAATTTATCCAGATGAAACTTACCGACATCAATAAAGGTTTCAGCTCTTTTAGTTTGCAAAAGTCAACAGATGGAAGAGTTGAGGTAATGTAAAAATAATCATGAATATGTATGTGTAGACATACCCAGAATAGTGAATATCTCGCAGTGTGTAAAATGGTAATTTAAACCAGCCAATGACAGATCATAAGTCCTATAAATGCCTAGACTTCCATATTCCCTTGGCAAAAATGTTTTCCCTCTCTATTGCAACAAATTTCAAGATATATTTTACTCAATTTTTGTTTAGCATGCATTGATGGAAGTGGTAGGTTTGATAATATATAACAGAGCACTTTGCCCCGCAATCAACAAAAAAACTATCATAATTATTTCGTTTCAATAATAACAATGCGCCTTGAGATTGCAGTACGAGATCAGTTTTGTTTGTTTTTATTTTCAATTAAGAAAGGGTTTACAACCGCTGTACGAAAATTGTCTATTTACGGCACGAGTTGTCCATCTTGCTCACTCCATTAGGCTTGAATTAGATATTTATGAAATGGAAGATTTTTCTTGGAATTGCTATTAATTGATAAAACAGTAGTGTGTTTGGAAAACAACGTATTCGATAAAATATTTTTGAAATGTATAAATAAGAGGATTTCTGATTAGATTCTTGAAAAACTGCGTAGCAGCGTAAGGGTTAACCCTTACGCTGCTACGCAGTTTTTCAAGAATCTAATCAGAAATCCTCTTATTTATACATTTCAAAAATATTTTATCGAATACGTTGTTTTCCAAACACACTACTGTTTTATCAATTAATAGAAATTCCAAGAAAAATCTTCCATTCCATAAATATCTAATTCAAACCCAATGGAGTGAGCAAGATGGACAACTCGTGCCGTAAATAGACAATTTTCGTACAGCGGTTGTAAACCCTTTCTAAATTGAAAATAAAAACAAACAAAACTGATCTCGTACTGCAATCTCAAGGCGCATTGTTATTATTGAAACGAAATAATTATGATAGTTTTTTTGTTGATTGCGGGGCAAAGTGCTCTGTTATATATTATCAAACCTACCACTTCCATCAATGCATGCTAAACAAAAATTGAGTAAAATATATCTTGAAATTTGTTGCAATAGAGAGGGAAAACATTTTTGCCAAGGGAATATGGAAGTCTAGGCATTTACAGGACTTATAATCTGTCATTTGCTGGTTCAAATGACCACTTTACACACTGCGAAATATTCACTATTCTGGGTATGTTTACACATCCACATTCATGATTATTTTTACATTACCTCAACTCTTCCATCTGTTGACTTTTGCAAACTAAAAGAGCTGAAGCTTTTATTGATGTCGGTGAGTTTCATCTGGATAAATTATTTTACCTCCTAGGTAATGCCTAAAAATACTATTTTTATGCAAGTTATTTTAATCAACAATATTTTGAGTATGTCCAAATGTTTGTAGGGAGTTATTTAGATTGAAACTTAAAGGTAACCGGTAAATGTACTAAGAAGTGATATTATTTCTTGGTAGTTGTTATAATATAATTTTAATTTTAAAAAATAATGTTTTTGTACAACTATCTCACAAATTGATATCTCTTCTAAGAAAAATATTCCGTTACACTAATAGCTAGTTCACGCATAATGGATTGAGCGAGATAGACAACAGTTGCCGAAATTACAAACAGCTGAGGTAAATTACATATTGTTTACATTTATATATATTTTTAATCTTACTTTGTTACTCTAACTAACAATTTAACTCTGCAAAGCGTCCTTTTTATTTTGAATAAAATTTACAAAATATATCATTCCAAATGATAACGGATAGTGAAAGTGATAAAGAAATAATAGTACCTCGCCGAGAAACTCGGAGGCTTAGCAGCTCAACCTATTCCGAAAGTGAATTAGACAGTAACGATATTTTTTTAAGTGATAGTGATAATAATTAAAAATATGACTCTTACGAAGATCACAAAATCGAAGAAGCTTTTTCTGAAGTATTTTTGGATCAATATCGAGCTGATATACATACCTCATTTACGTTTTGTTTGTAGAATAGAGTTTGTACAGTAATAATTACGTTTTGTTAGTAGAGTAATAATTACTACCCAATGAACAGCTAAAACATTTTGATTTCCCATTACTGTGGGTACCCATTATAATAAATTAACAAATGATTTTTTTAATATTCAAACGTCCTAATTGACAATCATTAGGTTCCATGGTGAATTATTTTTATGTTTTATGGCTCTTTACGTATTTGTTTATATTCTTAATTATGGGGTTTTCCGGTGATATAGGGACCTCACTAGATAAGAGTTATTATATTAAAGGTAAAGTATTCAATTAGTTATTCATTTCGGAAGTAAATCAATATTTTCGTAATCACTGAATCGGGTTTAATAGCGGGGAAAACAGCAAATATAATTATTTTCCTCAAATATCATATAGGTGATTAAAAATCTAACTATTAACATTGATTTATTTTTTATTTCACTGTTTTTGGAATGTAAAAAAGTTCACTGTTTCAGGTCCCGACTAGCTAGAAGTTTCCAGTGTTAAGTCGTTTATCTTTTCTTAAAAGCACTGCTAATTTAAACATCCTAAGTAAATTTATAATGAGGATGTTTAGTGGTTTTCAAAAAAATAAATTGTTAATAGACAAAGATTTTTTTTTAAATTTTATGTATCGTACTATCAGCGCTACGATCTTATAAAGTTTTGTATTTCTGACATTAATCCGCGTGTGACGTCGCAAGTTCTCTTCCGCTTCTTCTCGGTTAGTTCTGTTGATTGGTCCATTGACGATTAGCGAACCGGAAATCTTACACAACCCTCTTATCATTGATTGATTCATATGAACAAGTGACTTCGTTCAAAGTTGTTCGTTTTCATTGAAATATTTTTAATGATTTTTTATTCATTTTCAAGAAAATTTGCCGTACAATTTAATGCTTAAATTTTTACTGCGCGTAAGAAAACATTTTTGTATAACATTTTCCGTAGGGCTGAAATAGGTACGAAACTAAATAATAACCCGTCGAATAAGTAATTTTTATGCTTTGAAAATGTTTTATACCACTGACGGTTAAGTGCAACAAGCAGTTCCCGAATTCATTTACCCTTTTGGGGATTATGACGTCAGCATCAGTCTAGTTAGAACTTTATGATAGGGATTAACAACAACGATATATCGTTGTTTAGCAGTATAAGGGTTAAGTCCATTATGTAGTATTTTTGACTGTCCTGTGTTTGTCTTTGCTTTTTCAATATGATAGTGTTGTTGTTGTCTGGTGTTATATTTGTGTATGTCAGCATTTTTAACTAATATTATGTCGTCGTCTTGTATGTTTCCCAGTGTTATTTTGTGCACAATTTTTAAGGTCTCAATTTTAGTCAAGTAGTTTATGTCAAACTGGTGTGTTTTTTTGTACAGTTCAGTCGTAGAGGTCAGGTAGGGTAGGTTGTATGTTAGTTTAAGAATTTAATTTTGCGCTTACGCTTCAAGTACCAGTGCAGGGACTATGAAATATTCTAGAGTATAAACACCCTTTAAAATAAATATTTCGTATCAACCAATTTTGAAAATACAATTGATTATTCTAAATCCATTTCGTATATTTATATCGGAATTCTTAATAATGTGATATTTCCCTATATTTTACGAGCCCAACCCTCTTCTCTGCAGGGTTCAGCTCTCCCCGTTCTCAGGCTGTAACTCCTTCTGTCCTGGACGATGTCGAAGCCGTTCCTCTGGATCTGGGTAACTTTTTGCACTACCCATAAATTATTTAGTCTTCCTTTGGTTGTTATTCGAGGAAGATCCATTGAGATCGCTTGGTTCTCAATGTGATCGGCTGCCCTGCGTCCAACGTGACCATACGATGTTAATGAGTTACGATAAATATATTAATTAACGGTTCCTTCGTCCGGATGAAATAAATACAGTTCTGTTTATGAAATAGTACCTACCAGATTGAGTAAGGACAGATGTGAATGGATTAACTATGATTTCCTATTAAATACTTTGAACTTGTTAAAACTAACTGAGAGTAGAAAAAATATAGATTTATTGAATTTATTTAAGATTGTCAACTTTACATGCAACTGCCCAAATCTATTAGCGCTTATTAACTTCAAGGTACCTGGACGAATGACTCGTCAAGTACCTCCGTTTAGTTGCAACAATTTGCTAACAGTATACTCATATAATGCTATTCTGAATCGACTCCATGTTCTCGGCAATAACTATTCCGACGTTGCTAATATTTTTCTCTTAAAGTATAGCTTATATAAATCAACTCTATGTAATCATTTCAAAGATGATGAACGGTAATTTACATTTTTTAGATTATAGTGCTTTCTATGTTTACTTTTGTATGGGTACTATTGTGTACCATATTTACGTGTATACTTATTTTTTAAATTACTTTAATTGTCATTATTATTACCATTTTTCAAATTTTATTTTTTTTGAGACAAAAGATTTTTATTGTATTTAATATACTTATAATTTTTACCCTTTAAAGAAAAATATATACAAACAATTTTCCTTTTAAAATTTTATCTGCACATATTGTTTAATTTTTTTTATTTATAAATATGTTTTTTATACAAAACTGCTGTGTTATATATTTAGTATTTATGTAAAATAATACTTTTATATTTAATTTTTAAATTTTTTAGATTATATTGAAATGTTTATATTATTTTTAATATGTATCTTTTTAAGGTAAAAGGCACTGCGTGCCGTGTATATTAATAAATTAATTAATAAATAAAAATATCCAAAAAATTGCAGCTTATCTAGACACTTAATATTAGACGGCCCTCAACTTTTATCGCTTATTAATTTTGAAGTATCTGTGAGAGTGACAAGGCGTGTTCAACTGTATAATTGCAACAATCATATCAAAATCGATTTGTGGTCCCGTGGCTATTGTCTCGGACTCACGGATCCAAGGTCCGTGGTTCGAATCCCACTTTACCCCAACTTGATTCCCATTTTCTAATAGTAAGTTATTTACAACTCGTTAAAAAAGTCACTCAAAATGAAATATTTGGGTAAATCATCAGAACGCAAAAAAAGTTAAGTGGTTCTTTTTATTTTAATAAAGTATCAAACTAAGCCAAATATTTTTTTACAATATTTTTGTGAATGTTTTGTGTAAGTTTTGTGGTTTTGAGATTAGGAGAGACATGGGGAATGGCGTTCACTTAAGGAAAATACGCTGTATTTTTCAAAATATTAATTTTACTTCAAAATTTAAAAGAATTACAATTTCTTTAACTATTCATTAATCAACATTTTAACACTTAACGTATTTATCTTTAACTTATTAGAAATAGAAAAATATTATAAAATATCAGCTTTGAGTGCCATTGCCCGTGACTTTGGGTAATGCCGCTCATGCTAAGGGGTAATGACGCTCAAACATGTTTTTGGAAATATATCTAGTAAGATCCATTTTCGTATCACTAGTATGCGTGAGATCATTTTTATACCATTAATATTCAGCTTTGCGTACAGAAACTGAAGGGTTGCGTCTCATAAAGCCGTGTACCTAATCCAAACCAGCTGTTTTACTGCTTCGATCAAAATTATTTTTAATATTGTTTAGTTCAGCATATTTATAAACATGTTTACGTAAATCTGTGACACTGAGTCCATAGTATAGTGAACCCAGCAACTTAACTTGTTCAGTAATGTAATTTTCTTGCTGTGGGGTGAAAATGGGCTTCTGACCTAGTCTTGAGTTGCTCATATTTTCATTTTTTAGTCGATCCTTTAAAGTAGTAAGTGATATGTTAAATTGTTTTGCGGCTTTTCTTTTGGACATCCCTTCTTCAATCGCAGTTTTAGCAGATTGAAGGTCTTTTTCGTTCCAAGCCGCTTTCGCGGTGGTTTTTTGACGATTTCTGGGCATATCTATAAGAAGAGAAAAAAAGTCACTATAAGAGTTAATGGCGTTCAGGTGAGCGGTTTAACCCCGAATGGTCGTTTTGTATTTAACTTGAAATTTAAAAATATTCACATGCAATTCTTTAAAATTGGTTAAATCATCGTAGAATAGAATAGTTTTGTATTCAGAAAAGTTACATCAATAATTAAATAAGTATTAAAAGTCTGGACCTACCGACGAAAATACCGAGCCAAAAATTAGATCAGCGCAGTCGTATACGGAGAAATGTATTTCGCGATCGCGTGCCATGAGCTGACCGCCTGTACATATCGCTGCCTATTAGGGACCCCCGCCCCCCGCGCTTCACGCTACGCACGGTGTTGCTATATTCCATTTTGACAAAGTTACAGGGGTGAGCGCCATTACCCAGTGAGCGTCATTCTCCCTGTCTATCCTGACGTCGCAAGTTCTCTACGGTGAGTTGTCCTGATCGGTGGGTTGGCTTCCCGGTAACCAGAAATGTATCGCAACACTCTGTCATTCTGTCATGTTGGCGGCCTCCGTGGTGTAGTGGTCAAGACGCTTGACTCACGCACGGAAGGTTCCGGGTTCGATTCCCGGTGAGAACAAAAATTAAAATGTGATTTTTCTTAAGCCTGGGCTCTATGATGTAATTCACCACTGTAATTAGGCCTCCTGGCCTGTTGTGGTGCAAAAAAAATGTAAAAAATAAAAAATTTCGTACAATTAAATGCTCTATTTTTTACCGCGCGAAAGAAAACATTTTTGTATCCAATTTTCCGTTGCACTGAACTTCCCCATTGCCTTTCCTCCATCTTACCGTTTATATCTGTGACACTCATGCTTCTACGAATGCGTGAGTTTTTTATTTTGTAACGTAGGGACACTCCATCCATATTAATAAGCACATCCACTTTAGATTAACCGGCAAATTTAGTCACGGTTTGACTACAAGAATCAGAATGTTCCTTGTTTTTCCGACTCTCGACTAAAACCTACGGATTTATTTATTTGGAAAAAAAGTTTGTAAGTGTTTCATTTTATTTTTTTATTTAATTTAATTTTACAATACGCCCAAGGGGCAGTTACAAAAAATATACAGGTAAATACAAAGATACTAAGTAATAATTTTAAAAATAAACAACGCTTTTTTGTATACATGTAGAAACAATAAAAAGCATACTGCCATGCAAAATAAAAAGTGAAACTTTACATAGTAAAAAAGAAAAAATATATAGATATAAGAAAAGTAATTGAATTAAAAAGCAAATTGTAAATAACTTGTAAAGAATTTAAACAAAAAAAAATATTCATACGGATAAAAAAAATGGTATTAACAAATTATTGTCATGAGATAATAATATAATATCTGGTACACAAATTTATTTGATACATTAATTTCAGAAAAAGATAGGATAATACATCAAAAACAGAAAAAAATTGTTTGAAAAAGAAAGTTTCATTACGACATTAAAAATTAGTTTTGAACAGTGCATTTCAGAGTATTTTAAAATGGATAATTCATATGGGAGATAAAACATTGGAACTTAAACTGTAAAAACAGTCGACAATCATTTTCCACGGCTATGTTAATTATTAAACAATGTACAAATTATAATAACCCAGAAATAAAATAAAATTAAGAAATGTTAGTAATTCAGAAACTGCAAATAAAATATGTGTATATACAGGTTGTTCTTCAAACCCTGTCACATCCGAAACCACGATGATCAGTATGGGCAAGAAGACATATAAGCGTATTTAAAAAAATATTTAGAACCAAGAAAATTTTAAAAATAAAATATTTAAATAATATTTTATTTTAAAAAAAAATCTTTGTTCTAAATATATTTTTTAACATGCTAATATGTCTTCTTGCCTCGGATGTGACAGGGTTTAAAGAACACTTGTATAATCAATAAGTACTTTATTTATAAATATATTTCAAAAATAAGAAAAAGGAACAACTTATTTAAAAATATTGAAGAAGGTACAAAACATAAACATGAATATACATTTTTAATGGCGTATTATCAACGCCTATGAGGAATCTTCTCTATTACTAAATAATAATATTACTCTTTCTGTACTAACAGAAGAGATGTTTTTCATCGTCTGCGTGACAGGAGAGAACGGTATTGTAATAATGACATGCTCTATAGAAAAAAATATTATTTCTTGAATTTGTCCAGGGTATCGGCAAATTAAGTGTAGTTTTAAATGGAGTCTTGTCCTGTTGGGGACAAGATATGAACTTGTATTTCAGGAGAAAATTGAAAGTAGGAACCATACCGTCCCGTAACATTTTTGTTGTACTTAGTACTTAAATTTTTGTTTTTTTACGCACCACAACAGACCAGTGGATTACATTCAGGCTTGAGAAAAATCATCTTTAATTTTTATGTCTTCAATAGGAATCGAACCCGGAACCTTTTGTATGTGAGTCAAGCGTCTTAACCGCGACATCACGGGGGCCGCCGTACTACAGTATTTAAGCCGTTTTCCAAGTAATAAATAAATTTATAACACGATTCAAAGTTTTTAAAAAATATATAAAATATTTGCCAATGAAGAAGAAGCCAAACAACCGTTGCAAAGAATACACAACCGTACATATTATATCAATTTTTTCAATTAAAGCCTCGTCGCTGGGCCAGCCGAACTGGTGTCAGTGCGAGCTTAGACCGGTGAGTGTTAAAAAAAATAATTTTTATGAATTTATTCCGTTAACTCGATAAAAGTACGTCATTTATACATTTATTTATTTATTCATTCAAAACCACACTGGTTTAAATATTTATGAACTTATTAAGGCTTTTTACGCTATGCCCGTGTCAAGCCACAATAAATAACAATAAAAATACATAGTAAAATTAATTAGATCAAATTATAATGACATAGAATAACAATCTAGAAAAAAAGGTAAATGTAATAAATAATCCAATTCCAAAGAAAACCATGCAAATATGATAATCAGAAATAATTTTTAAAATATAAATTACACAAATTAAGAATCACACATAATCAAATATACAAAATAGTGGTATCATTAAAATCGACAAAATAATAGTAAAATATAGTAGTATTAAAAAAAACAAAATAAGAGTATCATTTAAATGAACAGAAAAAGAATATATATATATATAAAAGCATAATTGAAATGATAATTGAGATATGTTTTATAAAAACTCACTCAATACTATAGTAAGAAATAGGAGCAATAAATCACATGCCAAATAATAGTACGTACTAAAATAAATTATACATAATGAAAAAAACATAAAAACATTATATTTTATTAGTATGGAAATTGAAAATATATTTTCAGGCGTTGCCTAGTATGTAGGTGAAATAATTCAATCAGATGAACCTCACCCGCATGAATAAAGGTTTCAGCTCTTTAACTTCACAAACATCAACAGATGAAAGAACTAAAGGGATATCGATGTTTGAATATGGGCAGAATGGTGAATGTTACAGTGTGTGTAAAGTGACCACTTAAACCAGCCAATGACGGGTCATTACCTTCTTATTACCTTCTCAAAAATATTCTTCATCTCTATTGTAATATGTAAATATAAACAGCTTCCTAGGGAGTTGAATCCAGTCCTTGTCTACAAAAATTTGGACAAACTCAAAATATTGTTGATAAATCAAACTGGTCCAAGAAATAGTTTAAAAATTGGAAAATTATTTTCAGGCGTTGCCTAGTATGTGAAATAATTTATTAAGATGAATCTCTTCACAGCAATAAAGGTTTCAGCTCTTTAACTTCCCTAAAATCAACGGATGGAAGAATTGAAGAAATATGGATGTTGAAACTGTGAATGGTGAATATAACACAGTGTGTAAAGTGGCCACTTAAACCAGCCAATGACAGGTCATAAGCCCTGTAAATTCCTGGACTTCCATATTCCCTTCTCTCCTTATTAGTATTAAGTATTCTCCATCCCTATTGTAATTGGTTAATACATTATAATATTATACTTAGGCTTATGAAATGAAAGCCGGGTAAAAATACTACTACACTTTCAATACTAACAAAATGTACGCCTTGTTTTATTTAACAATCTGACAGATGGAAAAATAATCGAATTCTTAAATAATATTATTTGTTTAATAATATGATTCGCTACTTACACATGAAATGTGTTCCTACCCTTTTCCCTATTAATTCCAACAGTATTTTAGCACTTAAAAAACGACGCAACACAGCGTAATTGAATTTGAATCGGCAGTTGCGTACTAAGCGACGTCTACAGACTCTACAGAGTAACTAATGGCAAAAACGTAAAACTACTCATTTCGAGTAGTTTTAGTAGGCTTCATTTTGATGCGCTTAGATTCTGGCTGTCTAAAAGTAGAAGTATATAAAAAGACAAATCTATCTATCTATCATTCATCTACAGTTATCATTTTGAAAAAAAAAATAAGCGAAATTAACTCTGCAATCACGTGAAATCAAAACAAACTAAATTAAATAAGTAATTTTTTTTTTTATTTATTTACAATTTTAAAAAACCCGTTAGGGTTACATTAGAAATTTAATATTGTCTAGTCATTTTATGTCTCGTCTAGTCTAGTTAGTTCAGTCATCATGTGCTTTTTCAGATTGATTTTAAATTTGTCTCCATTAAAAGTTTTCAAGTAGTAAGGTAGGTCGTTGTAGTGTTTAAGTCCATTATGTAGTATTTTTGACTGTCCTGTGTTTGTCTTTGCTTTTTCAATATGATAGTGTTTTTGTTGTCTGGTGTTATATTTATGTATGTCAGCATTTTTGACTAATATTATGTCGTCGTCTTGTATGTTTCCCAGTGTTATTTTGTGCACAATTTTTAAGGTCTCAATTTTAGTCAAGTAGTTTATGTCAAACTGGTGTGTTTTTTTGTACAGTTCAGTCGTAGAGGTCAGGTAGGGTAGGTTGTATGTTAGTTTAAGAATTTTATTTTGTTGTCTTTGTATTCTTGTTATGTCTGTCTTGTTACCAGTTCCCCAGAAGGCGATCATGTAACTCAATTTACTTTTGACATAGGCTTCGTACATCATAATTTTTTCCTTTCTTGATATAAAATCTTTAATTTTGTAGAAAAGGCTATGTAGTGATGCCATTACTTTAGTGAGTCCGTCTATGTGTTTTGTCCATTTTAATTGTCTGTCCATTGTGAGTCCTAGGTAAGTCACAATATTTTAATAAATATTTTAGTTTTTATTGCCTACGTGATCTGGTCCTGTCATAGTACCTATATAGTTTCTAGTGTTATTCTATTACCAATGCTTTTGCCGAAATAATTCCAAGTACTTACATACCAAATTGGATTATCAAACACATAACAATATTATAATATGAAGGTTCTTTTCTTAAAGTAAAGATTAAAGGATTTTGCTACCATGCATTTACAAATTCCATTACTGACGAGGTTGATATGAAATATTGATTAAAAAACATGTATTTGAAAATACTGTATTGAAATACAGTATTTAATTCTCTTGGAATGGCACACGAAGCGTAAGACTGATCATTTGATTTCAAGTAGAGGTGACAATTGACAATATTTATTTTTATCAATAATTTGTTATTATCATTCTGATGTATGTTTAACGTAGGATTATTTTACAAAAATCAAACTGACGCATTTACCAACAAATACACGTGAACGATGACCTAACTTTGTTGTCTAAATAGACAAATACAAACTTACTTACACGAAAAAAAATGTAATATCAAAAATTTTGAATCTAGATAAAAATGTCAAAAAATAGATGCTTACATAAACGAAGAACGGCTAATTGAAATTGAACATGTTAAATATTTAGGGCCTAACAATAGACAGACAATTGACACGGAAAGCTCACATCAATAAATTAATTAGCAAAATAGCAACATTATCGAGAATTTTTTCAAAGATCAAACATTTTGATCCGAAAACGGAAAAAAATCTTATGTATGAAGCCTATGTCAAATCTAAAATATGTTATATGCAACAACTATGGGGAACAGGACACCAAAATGACATAAACAGACTACAACGACAGCAAAATGAAATATTGAAGCTAGTATATGACCTCCCTTATCTAACACCAACTAAAGAACTCTTTAAAAAAACTAAACTTTACGTTTCCTTTAAAATTTATTCATAAGTTAGCCACTGATATTATTGTAGACAAAGAACTAAAATTGGAAAAATATTGTAATAAACATGGACATAATACAAAAATATCAAAACTATAACACATACAACATTCCAAAACATGACAAGGAAAATCTAGACTAATATATCAGGGACTGAAATTATACAATAAATTACTAGACAAAACTAAACAAAAGACTTTAACAAACTTTTCGAAAGGCGTTAAAAATATAATTATCAACAACATACTCGTAATATAAATAAAAAATGATATATTATTTTCGTAAATAAATTTCTAATAAAAAAAATGTATATTCAATACGCGAATGCAAAACTCAACCGTAATAGAGAAGACAGAAGAAAAAAAGTAATACAGTGCTTCCTTTATAATCCGGAACTTCACTTTTCCAGCCCTGCCAGTAGTAATCTGGTGTTTTTTTAGAGGCTTTTCACTTCAATTCAATAATGTAGACTATTGATACAAAACTACGGTAATAGATACTGCATTGTAAGTTTATTTTTTTCGCACTTCAATTGCGTGTGTGTAGTATAATATACAGTATTACATATACATATACAATATTACTTAGATTCTGCTGTTGATGCGTCTGCTGTAAATGCGTCTTTATTAGTGATTTCCTGTATTCCGGCGTTTTCAGTAATCTGTATCGATATCTAACCGATATCTGCCGGATTACCGAAATACCACTACCTACTAAGAATATTCCAAATTTAATACAATAATATCAGCCGGAAAAGAAACCCGTAAGTTAAAACTCAAAGCCGGTTCTTAAAAATATTATTTGAAGTCAGCATTTATTGGTAAAAGTAAAAATAAAAATACGGCCTAAATCTATGTATGCCCTAAATAAAGAAAAAAAGCTTTTAGTGTTTTGACTGCCTTCGACTTGTTATAGTTGTACGTTGTCCTTATCTCTGCCGCCATCTGTTGTATTTTTATGCAACATGCCAATAATTATTTTGAAATATAGATGACGCTACCTACAAGATAGACCCCGGCTGCTGTTTATGGTCTGGGTCAGGGATTTGGCGTCGTTCGGTTATTCCTCTTTTTAAAAAATACAAATAATATTATTTAAGTATGGAATTAAAAACCCTTAAACATATTTTGTGTGAATATAAAGCAATAATGCTTAAACAAAAATGTTGTCTAAATATTACTAAAATTAGAACAAAACATATAGCTCGATTGTTATGATAAAAATACGGCTGAAAAGAAGTAAAAAAAAAAGAAAGTCACACCAAACAACGCAATTGTTATACGTGCAAAGTAAAATATCATATGTATTTTTTTAAATAAAAAGAAGTTAGCGTTCTCTCAATTTACCTAAATATTTCAATTTTGGTGTCCATTTTTAACGTAAATAACTCACTATTAGAACATGGAAATCAAATTGGGGTAGAGTGGGATTCGAACTTCGGACCTCTGATCCGTGAGTCCACAACACTAGCCACGGGATCACAACCCGATTCATATTTTGTTATTGCTTAAAGAATTTACAAAATAATTAGTTTGCCAACGCATGAACAAACACTTCGTCTTTGCGAGTATATTTTATTATTATTATTTATTCCATATCTGCTCCCTAGTTGGTGGTGTCTACAAAGATCCTCCAAGCATCTCTGTCAGCTGCCAGCTCCTGTGCATTCTTGCAAGTCAGGTTCGCGTCCCGTAGTTCTAACACGAACTGCCTACGAACAGTCTGCAATCGACGTCCAGGACATCGAGAACCTGATGCCTTGTAAAGCAGACAAAGGTGGTTAAGACTTTCAGGAGGCATCCTTAGCACATAGCCAGGCCAACCGTATTTTATTTTACGGTATTTTAATAATTTGTAACATCTGTGTTGCATTGTATTAACCTCTTATAAATAAATAATTATATTTAGTTATTTTTTATGACAAATGAAATATATATATATGTTTTTTTTACTTCTATCTAATCATTTAATTTTTTTATATCGTCCAATAGTAAGAGAATATTTTATTTTCGGGATGTATGATATTATTTTCAGTAAAATAATTCGGCAAAGTTAGTAATTTTTTATTTATTGGTTTGATATTTACGCGAGAAATGCGATACAAAGAACTCAATCAACCTTTTTTTATTGTGAAATCATCATCATCATTCCCTTTCCGAACCTAATGGTACATAGGACACTGCTTTGGTACACCAATCGCAGCGTATATTGATAATTTTTGTTACATGAAGGTAAGATGATCAGTCTTACGGTTGAGGTACCAGTCCAGGAACGATAAAATATTCTAGTGTGAAAACACCTTTTAAATAAATATTTCATATCAACCATGCCGGGAATCAAACCCGAGACCTCTTGAATGGTAGGCAAACGAGCTGACCATTACACCACGAGGCCGACATTGCGAAACGTTATTAAAAAATGTGATTTATTTAAATGTACAATACAGCACTCCTGCCAATTATACGGTACATAAATTATATGATTCGGTATCTACAAAAATATGATAAAAGAAGTACCAAGCTTATATATTTTACATTTTTATAATTTACTTTAGAACAACGTTCGATTCATACGTCCTGCACAAGTTCTATACATCATTACGAAACGCGCCTAAAATACTGTCCATAGACTATGATTTGTTTATGGCAGAAAACAAGAGTTGTGGGATAAAGTTTAAAAATTTCAGTTCATTATTTTTGACAGCGGTAGTTTGACATTTACAACGCGCGCGTCTAAAAATCGATATGAAAAGCAAAGAAAATAATATGTAAAATACATCTGTGAATTATGGTTACTAATAGTTTAATATAAAGTGAGTGAATGCGTGTACTATAAATACATAAACGTAGCTTTATGTAACCATACTTGTGAAAATCTTCGATACGGTTTTTAAGTTATACATATATTTATATTTAGTTAATACTTGCCGGTACGCCGTAAACTTCGTAAATGAGGAGATTCAATGCTACGGAAAATTGGATGCTAAATATTTTATCTTATACGCGTTAAAAATTAGAGAATTTATTAGTAAGGCAAAGTTTCTTGAAAATGTATAAAAAAATGATAAAAGTGGTTTTAATAAATATGAAGAATTACGTCTCTAGTTCTTCCGAATCAACCAGTGATAGGGTGCTGTGATAGATTTCCGGCTTACAGGAAGCCAATTCACCAATCAGCAGAACTCACCGTCGCAAACTTGTGACACCACATGCGGAGTAATTTCAAAATTACTAAAGTTTAAAAATCATAGCTCTGATAATACATTACATAAAAAAAATGTGTTGACTGAATAACAAATAATAAAAAAAAACCACTTAAACGCATAATGTTTACCGCGTGTTCTTCTTCTTCTTCGTTTTTCATGGCCTTTTCCCCTCTCAACTCTGGTGTTCTAGCCAGTGTCGATTTTTTGTTTTTTTTTTACATATTTACACATGTGTTAGTAATATAATATATACAAATTAGCAAGTTAGTATTTAATATAATATATACATAAAATAATACAACATATTTACTGCTTAACATCATTTATGACGTCAAGTCGTCATTGACGTCAAGTCGCTATTGACGTCAAGTCGTCAATGACGTCAAGTCGTCATTGACGTCAAGTCGTCAATGAAGTCAAGTCGTCATTGACGTCATGTCGTCATTGACGTCAAGTCGTCATTGACGTCAAGTCGTCATTGACAAAGAGTAATTGGCACGTTTCTGGCCATGCGGCTGCAAGAGTAGATCCCAGTAGAATGCTCGTACGAGGTGTTCCTGTAATTTGAATTATTTGATTCCAAAAACACGTGCGCGGTTGCTCGAAGGATTTTTTCTTTTGTGGCTCCGAGAGTGTTTAAAGTCCTGGATGAGCATATTAAGTTCTCCCAAACGAAAGCCATTTTCAGAAAGAGTGTACAAGTCTGGATTTTGTCTAAGGGAAGAGACCATTGCAGGAGACTGCTGCGGGATATTTCATAAATTTATATACGTTTCGTTGTCCCGTTTTCCGCACCTCAATAGTAAACCGATTTTGTTATTGTTTTTAGACAGAATATCAGAATAAAATTTTCTGTATCAATACGTTTTTCGATTTTCAAAAATAGTTTTTATACCATGCGCTCAAAGACAACAGATAAAACTGTGTCTAGTTCCCATAATAAATAATTTTTGTAAAAACGAAACAATAGGGACACGCCAAAAGTAAATATCTATAGTGTGTAAAAAATTCACTGGTCTAGTGTCATAATCCAGAGAGAAAATACGGAGTACGTTTGTATGAAGAAAAGTCAGACCGCATTTCCTCTTACGACTAAACATAATTAAGTTTACTTTTAAAACTTTACTTCATAATGCTTTTATGTAACCTTAGAAACAGGTTCGGTCTTCTTAATTAAAACCATATACTTATTAATACACAAAGACGCACCCGAACCCTCTAAAATTATGACACTACTCATGCCCAAACGCTCAGTCCTGCCCTACGTGTATTTAGTCGTTCTTTAACCGCCAGTCGGGTTTCGACGTGAGCTTGACATTTAATTGGGAACCGAAATGCTTGGTTGTGTCGTGAAAGCGTGTAAAAACCATTCGGATAAACGTAAACAATATGGTGTAGATTTTCATTGGTAAGTAGGTACCTAGGTACTTGTTTATGGTTGAATTCCAAAAGTTTGAATAATTCATTTTCAAATATAGAATTCTTTTTGCAAATGTCAAACTCTACTCTACTTACCAAGAGTGGTGCATTTTGTGTAAGAATCCGTTTTTTTTATGTAAAAAATGTCAGTTAAAATTATTTTAGCACTACCAAAAATTTATTAAAAGTAAGTTAGTATGTACAAATTAAGAAATCGTAAGGATATAATTCAATTTAGTATCCATTAAAAATAATTGTTGTTTGTAAACGTCAAAATACAAACTGTTTTAATGTGCTGAAAATGCTTCTAGCTTTTTTTCACTCTACATATTGAAGAAGTTATTATTTATAAACCTTGACGTAAATTAGAAAATTTTGCAAAAAACCACACGTAAATCTGTCGAGCCATATCGAGTTTTTGCGAGACAACGCGGCGATTTATTTATATATAAATAGATATGGATAAAAGATAAAATATTATTATCTCATTGCCCCCTTTTTGCTTTTTGCTTTTTGCTTTTAACCCCCCGGGTCTAAGGGGTATCTAGGGTCCCCTAGGTAGCATATTATTTATTTTTCAATTACTTTTTCGATTAATCCTACCCTATAATGTTTAAGAATGTATCAACATTATGAAAATATTTTTCTGCCAAATCCTTTCAATAATACTTCACATTTGTCGCTGCTTTTCCTCTTTGCAAACAGCAAACAATACGATGAGGAAGTTCTTCTTCAGGAAGGAAGGAAACTTTACAGTACAATTTAATTCTCGAATTTTTACCGCGCGCAAGAAAACATTTTCGTATCCAATTTCCCGTAGGGCTAAAGTTGCTCATTCATCCGCTCTACAGTTTAATGATATTCGATACGTTGGTCAGTTTGCACGTGTGCTTCTTGCTTTTTGGTTGCTTGTTTCTAGCAATAACCAGAAAAATCAGGATTTATTGCGTTAGACTTGCATCCCCTCTCCCAGCTAACGGAGTGAGTGACTTTAGATCAGTGTTACTCAACGTGTAGCAGCGAGGAGTGCGTTGTTATATAGCATCATTTCGCGACGGTATTTTATGAAAAAAATTATGAATTTCGCAGAAACCTCGAAATGTTATAAAACAGTTTTATAAACACTACCACGACAGTAAAAATGACAATTATTTTTTTTAGAGTCGTGTTTATAGCATTTTACCTGAGGTATTCCCGGTATCCTCTCCGGAACCGGGAACGGGATCGGTAGTGTCTCTTCGTATTTGGTCGGGAGAATTTTATCTTCAACTATGACGTCATACTGAACCTATGTCATTTTATTGCGTAGATATGTGTACCGTGACGTACTGGTGGATTTTTATAAGCTCAGATTCTCAGATTCCTTACTTCCAATGTCTGTCAACCAAATTGTTATTCTTTTTTTCAGTACTGATAGTTTATCAGATTTCCAAAAACACGGTATCAGGTTGTATAGTTTAGGCCCGTTATATAGAAATGATTTTTGGAATACCGCTGTACGTGCTATTGGAATCGCCAAATCGTTTCTTACTGTACTCCTGGTTGAGTGCGCATGACTCACAATTATTATAATATGAGTATTACTTTCCTTATGTAGATTTGCCTTAACCCAAGGACGTCTAAGGATTTGAAAAGGCCTTCACTCGGATGATTGTACGGTTTTCGCAATATTATCCTTAATATTGATTTTATTTAACCAAGGGATCAAGAATAGTCTTGGCAGCTCCTCCCCAACAAATACAACCGTAGGCCAAAACAGAGTTGCACAAACCATAGTATATACGTTTAGTATCTACAATGGACAATATATTACGCAGTGTTATAAAGATATAGATTAGTTTCCTAACTCTACCTACTAAATAGTTAATATGTGTTCTCCAGTCAATAAAAAATCCTTAATATTTTATGTCTTGTACACATTCTAGATGGCAGCAACTACAGCTGGTAGCGTGTTACAATATTAAATGTTTTTAAAAATCTCTTTTGGATTAGAGCAAAAAAAAAAAAAATACTTAAGAAAATGTCATATATTTACGAGTATTTATTTTTAAACAAGCATGTTTTTTATTCAATTCTTTGTGTTCATTACAATAATAATTAACAGACTGTAATTAAAATGCACAGTAAAAATTATATCGGAGAAAATATGTATACGCACTTATTGATAAACAATAAATCTTGCTATTTATATAAATACTTAAATTTATTTCAACAGAGAGAAAAAAAAATCTTTTGAGAAGGGAATATAAAGGGCTTATGACCTGTCATTGGCTGGTTTAAGTGGCCACTTTACACACTGTGTAACATTCACCATTCTGCCCATGTTTGAACATCCACATTTCCTCAACTCTTCCATCTGTTGACTTTTGTGAGTTCAAACGTGGGCAGAATGGTGAATGTTACACAGTGTGTAAAGTGGCCACTTAAACCAGCCAATGACAGGTCATAAGCCCTGTAAATGCCTAGACTTCCATATTCCCTTCTCAAAAGATTTTTTCCCTCTCTGTTGAAATAAATTTAAATGTGAACAACTCCCTGGGGAGAAAATCCAGCCAGTCTGCAAGCATTTGGACATAATCAAACATTGATAAAAAAAATCAATTTTTCAAATTTAATGTGCCCCTAGTTCTTGGAAGGGATTTAATTAGTAAAATGCAACATTTCAAAAAATGATTTTAAAAATAAATAATAATGAAGCAAAGTAGTTTGCAATTGTTAAAAAATAAAGTCAGGGATCAGAGCACAAAACTCACACATTTATACAGTTTACAATATTTTTACAAAAAATATATCGTTATTAGTAAACAATTGTTAGTAAAAAAAACACACACACGAATTCCGGCATATTACAAAATTATCATTTTTATAAAATACAAGTTTACATTTATTTAAGTAAATTATTAAACAATAAATAAGTAATAAAATGCACTATAAATTTGCAACCTAATTTTTTGTTTTATTTAACTTTTACAATACTTGCCTTTAAAGCTAACTGCAAGAAAATAAACAAAAAATAATTAATTTCGTTACATTTATGGGAACATACAATTATTTCAAATAATAAAATGCTATTGAATAGCCCGCATAATTAACCGTCGTAATCGCCATTTGATAGTACTCGTAATTGCATGGTTGAGGTGTTAACCGAATCCTAAGAAAAAAAAACATTAATATAGAAGTATATGCATCTGCAGGACTTGTATATCACCTTCTCTAAAATGTTCTTCATCTCCGTTGTAATATGTTAATATTAATAGCTTCCCAGGGAGTTGAATCCACTCCTTCTACAAAAATTTAGACATACTCAATTAAAACAATATGCCACAGTGTGCATAACATTAAACATAAATAAATATTTTTTACCGCGCGTAAGAAAACAATTTGTATCCAATTTCTTGTAGCACTGAATTTTCTCATTTTATTCTTAATTTTAATCTTGGACACGGGTATAATCAATTTGTATATAATGTGTATTGTTGTATAGGAATAGGAGATAAGTAGATTGGAAAAGTATTCTAGCTTATTATCGTGCCATAGCATCGGACAGTCTCGAGTATTTGAGATACTCAATATTGTTATGTGTTCATATAATACATTGATTGACGCGCTTTAGCTTTCAATTGTTTTAATCAACCTTGTTCTGTAAATCAATATTTACGAAACGTTTAAAAAGTTACGCGACGGTCTGGATAAATACTTATCAGAATGTCGAACGTATCGTAATTTCACTTTACGTCCATATATTGTATTTAGTGTTCCGGTCGCGCGGGCTGAAGAACAAGACCGCCGAGAATTGTAAATATTATTGAATTGTATGTTTTAATAAAGATTTAACTTGTATAGGGCCTCGGTATATGTAATCAAAGTCAAGTGCCGAATCCCCAATAAAGACAAGTTTTTTTTACTTTCGGATTCGGCCTTGATAAATACCGAGGATAAAATATAGTTGTAAAAGGAAATTTAATTTGTATTATGTATGTAAAATATTAGATATTAATTTTGTATAAATACGTGTTTATTTCTATGCATTCTTATATGTTGCGCGCCGCGCGGCATACTGCGGCATATTAGTTTGTTTCTTATGTCGTCATTATTCACAGATTAGTTTGTTTCTTATGTCGTCATTATTTACAGACTAGTTTGTTTCTTATGTCGTCATTATTTACAGACTAGTTTGTTTCTTATGTCGTCATTATTTACAGACTAGTTTGTTTCTTATGTCGTCATTATTTACAGACTAGTTTGTTTCTTATGTCGTCATTATTTACAGACTAGTTTGTTTCTTATGTCGTCATTATTTACAGACTAGTTTGTTTCTTATGTTGTCATTATTCACATATTAGTTTGTTTCTTATGCTGTCATTATTTACAGACTAGTTTGTTTCTTATGCTGTCATTATTCACAGATTAGTTCGTTTCTTATGTCTTCATTATTTACAGATCAGTTTGTTTCTTATGTCGTAATTATTCACATATCAGTGTTTATCTTATGTCGTCATTATTCACATATTAGTTTTTATCTTATGTCGTCATTATTCACATATTAGTTTGTTTCTTATGCTGTCATTATTTACAGACTAGTTTGTTTCTTATGTCGTCATTATTTACAGACTAGTTTGTTTCTTATGTCGTCATTATTTACAGACTAGTTTGTTTCTTATGTCGTCATTATACAGAGTAACGCTCATTTAAACATATTATAAAATAATCCACAGATTTCTTACATTGTTTTGGGTGAGTTCAGTTTCAGTGCCAAAATACGGTGTTTATTGGCAAATAAATAATTCATACTTATAATTTACTTGCAATACTATTTTTTTTTTAATGAGTGCTTATGGTATTTATTATTTATTTGAGTTTATTGTTGTGCACACAGTGCTTATTAATTACTACTAAAAAAACATAAACCTAACACAGCACCATTAAATTGCGTACACAACACAATATAATACAATTTCTGAACAGGACAACAAAATGTAACGAAAATGTGTAACATACTATAACACGTGACTCCATTCGTGTTGGTATCTCCATAGTTTTGAATAAGGATTATGGTTTATGAAGTGATTTGTGTAAATGTGATGGTTGTTTTATATCAATTTATTTTTTTTCTAAAAGAGGCTAAATATAATTATTGTAAATAAGACTCAGCTTCCGTTTGTAGCGGAGACCTAAGTCGTTAAATAAGTCAAGATTGTACATCTTCTCAAATTTTGAAAAATTACTAATTGGTCTTCTTAATACAATATTCTGAGTTGCTCTGGTGTTGTGTTTTTGTTGTTAGGTAACGTTGTATAAGCACAATCGATCTGATTATTAAGTAAATTATAGATAAACAATTGATCCGCAATCATGCGCCTTTTGTGAAGGCAAGGTAAGTTTAGATTGTTGAAGCTAGAGAATTTATATAGAAATTTATTTTGTACTTTATCCATCAAGTTTATGTAAATGTTTACTTTTGAGATTCCAGATACAGGATGCCTATTCTAAGTTACTTCTGACTAATGAGGTATACAGTACCATGGCAGTGCTTGAATTTTTGAATGGTTTACATACTCTTATTTGAAAGCCTAACTTTTAAAATGATTTTGATAAAATAGCTTCTATTTGAGTGTTGAAAATAAGTTTTGTGTCCAGGTGTGTGTATTTTTTTTCATAGATCTTTATTCAATAAAATATACACATTATTACAATATTAATACATTATAAATAAAAAATAAAAAATTGACTTAAATTTATTGTCTTATATTTCACCTAAAGATTCTTCTCATCGTTTCTTTGAATCCCTTAAAATAAATATTTGTATATTTATGTTTTTCCTTTTTTTTTAAAAAAATTATTACTATTTTATTTTATTTTTACATCTGAGCATGTTTTTCATTCTTTATTTCAATTCTTAATTTTTAATTACTCTTACAAATTTTGTTCATTTTTAATATTATTTCCATTTGTAAATACTCACTACAAACTACAAACTTTAAAATATTTTTTTTTCACTTAAATTTTAATTTTTAAACAACTTTCATTTATGTTTTTCTTTTTCCTTCTCTTTTTTATACTTTCATAATTAACCTTACATATAATTGCTTTATAATATGGAAACTTCACTAGTCCATTGAATTAAGTCTAATTGTGTAAAATATTAAACTTTGTAACTGTACTGTATGTTTCCTCAATAAAAGAAAATAAAAAATTAATAAAATAAATAAAGAAAACAAAGTATTAAAATATATTTTGTCCCGATAAACTATTAAGTAATAGTTAAAGTAGGTAGTTAGTAAAATCTATTTGACGTGTGAAATTGCAAGGAAATATTCATAGCAGCGTCACTAGGTACAAAAATACCTGTTCTAAAGTTACATATTAAATCACTAAAAAATATGTAAAAAAAAACAAATCTAATCTAAAAAATATTAAAATTAGATTTGAAGGGAAATTACAAATTGAAAAAATAAATGTAAAATAAAAAGCAATATAGTATGCAACTCTTCTAGCAGGCTTTTGATTCTTAAAAGCCACTCTTTCAATTTTGAGTTTATTCTCGAAAGAGTTAGCAATCTTGCCTATCCAGCCTGATTTTATTATCCGGCCGGAAGCCTGATAGTAGCTCAATATCCGGCGGATACCTAGTATTCATTACAGCGAAAATTTCATGAAATCGACGTCACTAAATTGATTTATTGATATCGACCATGTTTAATAAAAAGAACGTAATTTTCATTATTTTAAAAATGGACTTATTTGCATAAAAACTTTCGTCTGTGGTCAGTATATACTCTAGAAAAATAATTTAACCCGCAAATAAAAAAATGTTCGCCCTCTCTGTTGAAATAAATTTAAATATGAATAACTCTCTAGGGAGAAAATCCAGCCAGTCTGCAAGCATTTTGACATACTCAAACATTGTCATATTGACTAAGCTTATTATTTGCGGCTTTCATGATTCCTTCTGGAACTTGCCAGTTTGGTGCTCTCAATAAAATAGTGAGTAACAGGAAATAATGGGGTATGACTTTATAATTAAATATATTTTTATAACAGTATCTTGAAATTAGTAAAACATCAATAATTTTATTATTCTCCGTTCTGTAATACGTTACTATGCTTTAACACGTCAGATAATGCTCTATTTATACCGATCAAATAACTCAAATGTGGAGCGAATTATGCATCACATTAGCGATTAATTAATTAATTTATTTATTTATTTATTCACACTCTTTATCAAAATACAATTCCATATTCACTTTGCCCAGCTAACAAGGGTACATACCCCGTTCCAAGCTAGGCAATTACATTTTAATATATTATAATACTTAACAAATTAATATAGAGCACAGACAAACAAAATATAAACTTATTCGGATACACATTTTGATTCATATACATACAGACATACACATATATACACACATGTATATATAAATATACACATATATACACATGTACATACACACACACGTACATACACCCATGCGCATACACATACATACATTCATAAAAACATAGACAATTTATTTATGCGAAACTTCATGGTTGTCATCTATAAATATATATTTTTTAAATTATTCTTTATTTTTTATATTTTATTTTTGACATCCAGTAAGGTTCTCCAATCCGTGGCATGCATCAACTTTTCTGACTCCCTACGACCAATGTCATGAAAGAGCGAGGTCAACACCTTCCGTAACTTGACAACACTCCCGTCTTTCCACGATTCTGGCAAAAGGTTATGGACCTTTTTGCCTACGTTATAGTGTTGTCTCGATGCCAGAACAGTGTTGACCCCTTCACTTTGTATCAGATCCCTATTAGAGTATCTTGTATTATGGTTGTGGTTGACGCTTGGGTAAATGTCTCTCTTTATGTGTGTAACCACTACCGTTCTCAATATATACTGTTGAATAATATTCAGTACTCTGAATTCTTTGAAGAGCAAGTCACTTGGATAGCGAAATGTTTTTTTTAAGATGACTCGGATTAAAGATTTCTGTGCAATTGCTACAGGTTCAAGGGCGGTTTTTGTGCAAGCTCCCCAACCAATTAGACCGTAAGTCAACACAGAATTTGCCAGTGCATGGTATAGGTGTTTCAAGTCCGGGACTTTAAGTATATTTCTAAGTGGGATGAAAAAATGTATTAAGCGCTTAATTTTTGCAGTTATAGTGTCAATTTGTTCATTCCATCTCAAATACTGGTCTATAATTATTCCAAGATATTTTATACTTTGAACACTACTCAGTTTTTTGCAGTTGCAATTTACCATCACTGAACAATTATGTAGTTGAAGTTTATTAAGTTAAGTTAATATTAGTTTTTAAAACAGTGTAATTTAGAAACATTACAACATACATTTAGAACACTTTATAGAAGTCTAGGTAACTTTTATTAGAGATTATTTATTTTACAGAAACATACAGTCAACAATAGTTAAATTACATATAAAGATAAGGTTTAAAGACAGACCAGCGAAGTTTCCAAATAAAAATCAATTATGGTACATTCTTATATGTGTGCACGCGTATATATATATATATATATATATATATATATATATATATATATGTAAAAGTGTGTGTTTGTTTGTATTTGTGTAAATATATAGGTGTGTTTGCGTATTTGCGTGAGAGGAAGTGTTCAGTAGCACGTGATAACAAAATAAATTATTTTAATTAAATTACAAATTTAAAAGCTTCAATTAAATTAACTTAACAATAGAATCACCATGTAAAGCGCCCTTGAGGTATTTTATTACGAAAATGACGCTATATAAGTTATCCATAATAATAATAGTAAGCGTGTGCATCGTTAAAAAGCAAGTAGGAGTGTATCGCAGCCAGATAGAACGAGTCTTAATTTATTTTTAATAAATTTAGGGGCATGTTAAATATATCAATAGATGGAAAAAAATAATTGAGAGAGAAAGAGTTATGTGCATAGTTAGTGCTACAGACTGGCAGATGGAATAAATATTTATTTCTCGTCACGCGAAAGCGGACATTAAAACTAATTTTGGAGAGTAGGTTTAAAGAGTCTGCTTTATTATTTAATAATTTATATAAATAGCATAATTCAGACATAATGCGTATTTTTTCAAGGGTAAAAAAATAATTTTGTTCAGTAGATTTGTTCGATAACTATCCGGTATCCGGCCTATCCAGCCTTGACAGCTTATGGCCTGTCATTGGCTGGTTTAAGTGGCCACTTTACACCCTATGCAACATTAAACATTCTGCCTATGTTTGAATATCTGTATTCCTCCAATTCTTTCAGTTTAATTTATTTTCGTGAAACTGTTTCGGGCGGGTGGCGGTTTTAAAATAATTGCTTTTTTTACCAGCTCCAATGCATTAGTGAAGTTAAAAAATGAGGACCGGCGTATTTCGGAACATAAACAATAAATTAAAAATACTATGTGTCTTTCTAATGACGTCGGTGTTGTTTTGCTTCGTGCATCTGAGGGGCGGCGCTCCGGCGAAGAGCCTCTCCTTCTTCAAGGAAAATGTGAAGTTCTTCGACGCCTTGAACGCCACGGCTTGCACCCTCCCGCAGTATGATCTTTACGACCCGAAGATCAGGAAGTACATAGAGAAGCCGCCGACGCCCATTGTTTGCGGATATGTTCAGCCGTACCTCACGTACCAGGATTGGGACGGGACCCTGTACTTGAACCAGACGGAGGTGGAGACGAATGGATACAGAGGTAAGACTGCTTGGACCTTAATCCTTCGAAGTGTTCAGTTATTACATTTAGTCGCAAAGTAATTTTTTTCCGTACTAACTATGTGCTTAAGGGTCAAAATCTCCAACGCTCATTATGTGTAAAGGATCTAGGTGTCTTCCATGATAGTAAATAACTTTTCGACGCCCATGTTGACAGCATCATAAAAAAGTCATCGCGTGCGCTTGGCTTTGTTATGCGTAGCTCTACCTCGCGTCGTTCACTATGGCAAAGACACTTAAAATCCTTTACTGCACATTAGTGCGAAGCAACTTAGAATATGCATCACAAATATGGAATCCTATGTACAATGTGCAGATATCACGCATTGAAAATATTTTTTAAAGAACGTAAAGTTCATGTGTTTTCGGTTGAAACTTAAGTTTAAATCCGACCAGTATATTCATATACGTAAAAACCACCACATCTGCAAAAACGTCGTGAAATAGCGGATATAATTTATTTACTAAAAATTGCCCCAGGTTCAATCGACTGTCCTGAACTACTATGCAAACTTTCTATCAATGTTCCTTCCAAAGTTTTAAGAAATAACCCTCTTCTTCACATACCTCGTGTTTCATCTAATTATAGGCAAAATTCATATTTATAGCGATTTTTAATAATTTTAATGTAATAAATAAATCATTTAACATAGATTTATTTGCAAATAATTTTATTGACGTACGGCGTTTGCTTTCGAAATAATTCGTAGTATTTTTTCTTTTCTTTTGAATTTACATTAAATTACTATTCATTTTATGTTCGAGAATCTTTTTTAACTTACTGTGATGCTACTTGTGAAAACCTGTAATTGGCTTATTTGTTATTTGTTTTGTTATATATATATATATATATATATATATATATATATATATATATATATATATATATATATAAATATATATATATATATAAGATAGTTATAGCTGTTGGTTATGCAAATAAATAAAATAAAATAAGAAAACGAAAACTTCTTATTGATCCTGTATTTTAATCAACCATCACGACGCCGACGTTTCCCCTTGTAATACGGGCCCTGGGCCTCGATTACGATGGGAAGATAAAGACGTCACACCTTCACCTTGACGGTATAGTTGAAGATAAATTCCCTCTAGCAAAGTTTTGGGTATGTACATCGATATAAATCAAAGGGAAGCGTACGTCACGGTACAAATATCTACGCTCTAAAATGACATAGCTTCAGCATGACGTCATAGTTGTAGATAAAATTCTCCCGACCGACTACAAAGGTATAGTACCGATACTCCCACCATCAAGTTTTGATGTAAGTACATCATTTTATACCGACGGGTCTAGAACTCCTCGATACGTTTATCTACGCATTAAAAGTTTCAAAAATTTTGTTCCACCGAGCAATTTTCCCTTTACTTATGGTTTATTAAAAATTTTAATCGTTTTGAGGTCGGCACTTTTTTTTCTTAAAATCCTATTAAAAATATGAGAGAGAAACAAGTAAGTTTTAAAGTCGAATTAAATTCCGACATAACTGTCACTTTAATAAAACGATCGCCTAGATGTGAAAATAATGTCGCTAGGTTCTGTCCTATTAACAAATAAGAGTATCTAGACGTCAGACACAGATTATATGCATCAGAAAGTTACCACTCTAAAAAAATAATTTAGTTATTATATTTTTTCCATATGTTTTACTATCTTTCCGAGTGTATGTATCGATACGTTAAAGGAGCCGGCTTTGTAGTCGATCGGTAGATACGTACAGACGATCGTTAAGCGTACTGTCAGGGTGATTTCCAAAAGTCATGCAAAATTCATGTTCAAGCGAGCATTTTTTGCTAGAATTGGGATTTATCGGTGTTTATAATTGCTTTGAAGTAAGCACTTTTTATTACAGAAGCCTATTTAAACTATAAATGAGAACTATTTTAAATGTTAATGGCGTAAGGAACGCGGACTAATTGTTTGCGGTCATTCCTTTGGCTTGTTTCGATCATATGATGTCGATATGACAAGTAAGTAGAACATACCGAGGTAAGATACAGATAGTACAGAAGTATCGGCCGTATTATTTACATACAAAATACACGAGAAAAACTGTTTTCTCGGGCCGCGAAAGTGGTTTAGAATAGCACCCCAGGATATAAGTATCTATGTATAATAATGAGAATAAAAACATCTATAGATGGAAGCACATATCGATAATAATGAGAATAAAAAGTGGGTAAAATTTAATTATATTGGAAATACTAGCAATAAAATAAAACAAGTGTTAAAAAAATATATTTTTGTTTCGTTTTATAATAAAAAATCTTTGGGCCAAACATGAATTAATATTAAAAATCAGGTCAAAAAATTAAAAAAAAACAGGAATGAATATTTGAATTAACATGTACTCGTAACATGTTGTCCTGGGCCCCGATTACAATGGGGAATTTACATTTATCTTCAGTTGTATCTACAAAGTAAAATTAAGTTTTCTGTATGAAAAGCAGAATAAACATTTTTTTTTTCTTCTAAACATATTACAACAGAGATGAAGAACATTTAAGAGAAGGTAATATAGAAGTATAGGCATCTACAGGGCTTATGACCCGTCAATGGCTGGTTTAAATGAAATAATTCAATTAGATGAATCTCACCCGCATAAATAAAGGTTTCAGCTCTTTAACTTCACAAACATCAACAGATGAAGGAATTGAAGGAATATAGATGTTCAAATATAGGCAAAATGGTGAATGTTACACAGTGTGTAAAGTGGCCACTTAAGCCAGCCATTGACAGGTCATAAGCCCTGTAAATGCCTAGACTTCCATATTCCCTTCTTTAAGGTATTTTCCATCCCTGTTGTAATTTGTTAAGTTAAATTCTGTGACTTTACTATCGTATCCGATATCCAAATGAGTTAAGAGGGTGCCCAACAACAAAAACAAACCATCACATTGTTTCACCATAGGGGTAGGCAGAGAGGATAGAACGCCATATCACTCTGTCTTTGCACACAAACCTCGCTTCCTCTACATTCATACATCTTATCATGCACGCACGCCGATTATTCTTACTCTCGACATGCCCATATTCAAGTATTTGATGGACTTGATCGTGCCATGTCTTTCTCGGTCTTCCTCGTTTTCTGCATCCATCAACATCTCATCGTAGATCCTTTTAGCCATTCTTCCGCTGTCCATTCGCTCTACATGTCCAAACCCACGCAGCACCCCTTGATTCTCTCGATAATGCATGTCTCAGCTTTACACAGTTCACGGATCTCGACATTTGTGCACCTATCGTACACTGTTTTACCACACATTTGCCTGAGGGATCGCATTTCGACAGCATTGAACCAACTTTCATAATTATTTTTCTAATTCCATTCTTCACTCCCATACATTAGAGTTGGCACTAGAACTCCAATGTGAACTGCTAGTTTAGCCTCCTGCGATAAACATTTGTTTGCCAAAGTAGATTTTAGTGCACCGTTCACCCTGTTCCCGGCACTCACCCTTCTTTCAATATCTTTCTGTCTTTCCATTCCTAGTAAACATACTTCCCAAATACACAAATTCTTCTACCTGATTCAGAATATCTCCGTTCTCACATTTAGATATATTTTCACCTTTTTCAAAAACCATCACTTTCGATTTATCAACATTTATAAGCAAATCGCTTTTCTTCCATACATCGTAGACTGTTGAACTACCTTGGAGACATTACATACCCCTTTTTGATTCCTTTGTAGGGGTGCACAACCACTACAAATATTTTTTGTAGAAATTCAATGCCCATAGTCCTTAAAATGCAGCTTGATTAGAATAACAGCTGTCAAACTAATTGCATTAGTAATGGGAAATTACTGATCGCAGATCAAATCGATTTTATCTGTTATTTCATGCAATCATGAAACTCTGTTTCCGAAAATTGATATAAAAAACGAAAAAAACAAGCCTAATATACAATGTTTGATTATGTCCAAATGCTTGCAGACTGGCTGGATTTCCTCCCTAGGGAGTTGTTCGTATTTAAACTTATTTCAACAGAGAGGGAAAAAGTTTTCGAGAAGGGAATATGGAAGTCTAGGCATTTACAGGGCTTATGACCTGTCATTGGCTGGTTTAAGTGGCCACTTTACACACTGTGTGACATTCACCATTCTGCCCATGTTTGAACATCCACGTTTCCTCAACTCTTCCATCTGTTGACTTTTGTGAAGTACAAGAGCTGAAACCTTTATCACGTGGGTGAGATTCATCCGGCTGAACCAAATCACCTACTAGGCAACGCCTGGAAACAATTTTCCAAGTTTTCCTGTAAATGCCTAGACTTCCATATTCCCTTCTCGAAAACTTTTTCCCTCTCTGTTGAAATAAATTTAAAAAGCCTATTATAGTTTATAGTGCGTTTAACATAACTGTTCACCAAAATATGATACATTTATACTTTTTTCATGAACAACATCAAAAGAATATTTTTTTTATTCGATCAATTTGTCCTATCTCTAACATTTTTGCAAAATAATGTAACCTTGTAAGAACGTTGTGAATAATTAGGTTTATTTTAGTTTTTGTTTTGTTTTAAAACTGATTTTATATATTAATGTTGATTTATGTTTCAAGCATTGTAATAAAAAAATTAATTAACACGCCAGATACAAATGATTTTTCGTGTGTCAATATAAATAACTCCTTTGACGTTACTACAAAGTTATGTCGTCACCTTTTCTGACAACTGTCATTCTAATCATGTTACATTTTAAGAACTATAATATCTTTATTTAAAAAATCGGATTAGACAAGGAAGAGTTTTTTCACAACACCAGCATATCATTTTTATCGGTAATATCTAAATTTACTGAAGATAAAAAAGATCGAGTAGGTACTGGGCGTTTTGTAAGTGAAGATTTTTATCACGTCTTTTTACATTGGTTTTATTAGCGAGTTCAGAGATCACAGATCGCTTTTCTGCCGTGCGCGCATTCCGATCGAAATCGCGCATTCCATTTTTAAATAAATATTCCCTCTCCTTATATCTATCTATCTATCTATATATATAAAAATGAATCGCCGTGTTGTCTCGCAAAAACTCGAAAATGGCTTGACAGATTTTCGTGCCATTTTTTGCAAATTTTTCTAATTCACTTACTCAAGGTTTAGAAATAATAACATCTTCAAAATATTGCGTAGAAAAAAGTTAGAAGCATATGTGTGTTTTCGTCGATATTCCAGGGTTGCATTCGACTGAAATGTATATTCCAAAAAAATTGGAGAATGTAATTTTTTTGTAAATTAAAAAAGTTTGTATTTCAACGTTTACAAACATCAATTATTTTCAATTGATACTGAATTGATTAATTTCCTAACAATTTCTTAATTTCTACATGTTAGCATATTTTTAATGAATTTTTAGTAATGTTTAAAAAAAATTAACCGACATTCGAGACATTTTTGAAAAACGGATTCTTACACAAAATGCACCACTGCCGGTAAATAGCGTAGAGTTTGACATTTGCAAAAAGAATTCTTTATTTGAAAAATTATTATTTCATGTTTTGGAATTCAACCACAAACAAGTACCAAGGTACCTGCCTTTGTAATTAAATTCAATATTTTAAAATAAAAATGTTTAGTTTTGGAATTCAATCATTAAAAAGTACTTAGATACCTACATATCAATGAAAAGTATTTTTTCTTTTATCCGGAAAGTTTTTGCACGCTTTCACGAAACAGTAATTTTTCTTTTATTAATATTTATTTATAACGGACTTATACAGTCCATTCCAACAATGGTAAACATTTTTTTTTATACTAAATACAGGTACAAATGAAATAAAATATAACGAAATAAAATTAAAGCTAGGACAAAAAAAATATATAAAAAAATAGATCTGGTCTATCTTAGTTCTTTCTTTTCTTTTAGTTTCGAATTAAATGTCAAGGTCACGTCGAAACACGGCTGACGATTAAAGAATGACTAAATTCGCGTTGGGCATGGGTTGAGTGCCATAATTTTAAAGGGCTCAGGGTAAATCGCGCTCTGAATTTTTATAATTTATACACATTCATGTATCCTATGTTTAAATATCCACATTTCCTCAACTCTTCCATCTCACTACAATAAGAATATAAAAAAATAGTACATACATCCAGTTAAAAATTTTCACAAATTATAATTAGAGAACATGTAACAAAGTAAAGAGAAAAAATAATGTAAATATATATATAAAGCAATGTTCGTTTGTAAGTCCGCGATGGACTACTGGGCCGATTTACGCGTGGTTTTATGCGAAATGTAGATCTTTGCCACGAGCGTGTTTATAGCTATTAAAATCTTCAATTTATCAAGTAGAAAAAAACTAGGAGCGTAAATGTTTTTTTATCCATCACCAGGGTTGCATTTGACGAGAATGCAAATAATAAAAAAATATGAAGATGTTATTTTTTAGTGCATAAATTTTTTTTGTTTTTGAATGTATAAAAACAAAATTGTTTTTTTAACAACCCTAATCAGAATATTTACTTAAATTCCGAATAATTTATACCCATTGATATCTTTTTACTGGATTTTGGTAATACTAAAATATTATTGACTGACATTCGATACATTTTTGAAAATCACATTCCTGAATAGAGTGCACCCCTGTTGATGAGAAGAGCAGAGCTTGACATTTGCAAAAAGAGTTTTATATTTGAAAATGAATTATTTTATGTTTTGGAATTCAAACATAAACAAGTTCTTAGTTACCTACTTAAATTCAAATTTTGGATTTTAATTAATTTTAGATTTGGAATTCAATCGTAAACAAGTACCAAGGTTTCTACTTATCAATGAAAAGTTACACCATCTTTTTTCATGACAACAAAACATCGATTTTGTCTACTTTAGTTGGGCTAGGCATAAAAGATACAAAATGCAGTTGTCTTTTTTGCATAGCATCACGGCGGCATCTTCAAGACAGTAACAAGAAAACAATGTTCAAATACCTATTTATCAAAATTCCCTGTCACCACATATCCTCACAATTTATGTAATCCGATACACAAAAATAATTATGTTTAACATCGGACTGTGTCCAAAAATCCCCCCACTATGCTCCACTTTCATCGCGCGCATTCGTGATGTCGCCGCGTAATGTTGAACGATGGGAAAAAATATAATCATAACACAAATGTAATGTAAAAAAAAAGCCATTTGTTAATTTCTCTAAAATTTTATTGTACACGCGGAAATATTGATTGACACAACAGTATAAGTAAAGGGTCATTTAATAAGAGTAATTGAATCAATGAACTTCACACTTAAAATATAAAACAAATTTTATTTTACATAAAACTGATATTTTTATATCATGTTAAATAATATTTGATGTTTTAAAAATAATGTCAGTCAAATGTCCACCACAGAGTCGTTTGATCCGAGGTCCAATTTTCATTAGTTCTCTCATTAGATGAGCAAAGAAGGATAAAAAAATTTACTATCCTGGCAACACTAACGAAATGACCATTTTGTTTCTTCGACAATCTGACAGATGGAAAAATAATTAAATTTTTAAGTAATGCATTTGCTACTTACACATGCATTTGCTAATTACGCATGAAATGTGATTGCATCCTGTTTCTTTAAGATCCTAGCAGTATTTCTACACTTTAAAAGGACACAACACGGCATAGTCGAATTCAAATCAGGAGTTGTGTACTGAGCGACGTCTACAAAGAAACTAATGGGTCAAAACGTAAACCTACTTTACGGTGTCTGGACTATTCTTAATTCTATGATGTTTATATACATATCTAATTTTAACTAAATACAATAATTGACATTAAACTTTCGATTGTGTTAATTTAATTTATATAAACGAGTATATACTAAAATCTAGCAATAGCAGAGCATTGCCAGGTTCAGCTCGTATATTATATAAGTCAAGAGAACAAAAGAGCACGTTAGAAGGTTATGGGATGAAGAAATAGAGTGGAGGAGAGGGATTTTTATAATAAAGTTGACTGATTCAAAATTTTGAAATGATAATAACATGAACTTAATTAAAGGAACATAAACTTATTACACACTGATAAATGTTTCATTTTACGTTTTTTTTTAAGTCACAAAATTTTGTATTAAAAATAATAACAAAGAGTAACAAGAACAAAGTAATTTACTACCACTGGGTGATCTCCTGGTTATGATGAAAGACAAGCAACTTCGCACTCGGCAAGAATATTGGGTAGCCTCCTCCCAATCCAAGGGAAAACATATTTTCCTACTAAAACCAAATATAAAATAAAGCCTTGGTTTTCCAAAGTGATTCCGAACAAGTTTAAGACATCCTCCATATGCAAAACTGGGCATTGGGCACTGCTGTAATGGTTCACACCTATTCAGAATCCATGTCCGGGACTCTGCCGCGTATGAATGTCAGCTTGAGGAGGAAAATTTAAAACATGTTTTTTTTAATGCCCCATAAACTATTGTTATCCTGAGTTCCTATCCGACCTCTCCGATATCAACATCCCATTCCCTACTCATAGTCTAACTCTCCTGTCCCCACCCAATAAACATGTATTAAAAATGTTATATAAATATCTTGTTCCAAATGGTATCAAATGGTAAATATGTTCTATATCCGAACAGCTAAGGTGTTCTTGAATACTCGTGTTCTAAGGCTTCTTTATAACTCATTGGTGCGAAGCAGACTTGAGTGTGGATCTCTGATCTAGGCACCCCACGAATTGAAGTACTCTCTTATGCTGGAGATGGTTCAGAAGAAATTTCTGAGGTATCTTTACTTAAGGGAGTGCGGATTATCCGCGGTTGTACCCGTCTGACTTCATACTGGGAATGCCTGGCTACAATAGTTTGGAGAAAAGAAGAAATGCATACTTGATAATGTATTTTTTCCGATTGATCTGTGGTATTACGATCAACATAGGTGTAACGGAGAGTATTTTTCTTTATGTTCCTAATGACTACCTTAGACATAGACGGCTTAAACTGTTTTATCTTCCTGCTTGCAGAACCAACCTGCCGATGGTAATGCCAGTTGGAAGAGCAATGTCTTTACTCAACCGTATCTCTTCGGATATTGACATCTTTCATATTAGTGAAAAAAAGTTCAGAGAGGATAGCATTCTTTCTCTATAATTGCTGGGTATTTTTATTTTACCATTTTTGTATATTTAAATTTTAGTATTAATTTTTTCGTTTTATATATGCATAGAACTTTTTTGTAATGTACATAAACGTTTATAATATAAATAAATTGAAATATCCATATGTATAGTGTGCTTAATATTAAATACTAACACACTAACTCGTATATAGTACCAACACAAGTGTAAATTTATCAAAAAACTCGACACTGGCTAGAACACCCCAGTAAGGAGTTGAAAGAGCCAATAAATAAATAAAGAAGAAGAAGATGGACATGCCAAAAGGTGGAATAATCGGCGCCCTTGCATGAGAAGATGTATGAATGTAAAGACAGCGTTGTCTGTATGCAAAAATGGCGATATGGCGCTCTATCCTCTCAGCCTATGGCTTGTTTGTTTGAACTTTTTTTGATTGCGTAAAACCAGCATTTTCAACAGTAGCTCCAAACGCATTCAATTTACCTAGTCACATGCCAGTTTTATCTTAATATTATGTATTTAGGTAACCAAGTCTAGTTTTTTATAATGGGTACGTAGCTCGTGTGATAATGATTTATGATTTAATCTGTTCCTACAATTCTCATATTGAGTATTTTACCTAGATAACATGATGTGATTTACAGTTTAAAAAAAAATCTGTTCAATGTTTAAGCACTATTAATATTTCTTATCTGTCTTCATCATTTATTCATCGAGTCAAAAACACTCACTCGTCCAGGATTCTAGTTTTATTTTATTTATTTATTTTTTTTTTTTAAAAGAATTAATTGCATTCTTGTAATTTACCCAAATATTTCATTGTTAGGGCCATTTTCAACGAGTTGTAAATAACTCACTATTAGAAAATGGTAAAGTTGGAGTAGAGTGGGATTCGAACTACGGACCATTGGTGTGTAAGTCCGAGACACTAGCCACAGGACCACAACCCGATTTAACACACAGATCTGTATTATCATCCGCCCAGACACATGCGAGACGGTATTACGAAGCCGGCTCCACCAACATGCCGATACTTGAAGATATCATATCGATGAAAAAAAAAAAATTATAATATTATTTTTTAATTTTTCATTATTTGAAATTTATTTATAAACCTTTACGGATTACATTCATTTAAAAAAACAATTTTTCTTTTTAAATTCATATTCTATTAGTGATAATATTTTTAACATTTTTTTGAAAAGGTTGTCTGAGTCTTTTGTTTAGATTTGTCTGGTAGTTTATTGTATAATTTCAGTCCCTGGTTTATTAGTCTCGTCTTTGTCTCATTTTAGAATGTTGAATATGTTATTGTTCTGATATTCACGTATTGCGTCTAAATCTACTACATTTTTTTTTAGTTTTAGGTCTTCGTCTACTAATTTAGTTTATTTATTTACAACAAAAACAAAAAAATCCGACAATTGTTTCGCCTTTTAGGGCAGTTTTAAACAAATTTCGTTCATTTGTTACAAATGTCCCTTTGAGAAATACATTGTTAATTCAACCACATAATGTATTCTAGTAAACTATTAAATAAATAAATATAATTAAAATATTTGGGTTATTTTTAAAGGAACAAAAAAAGTTTAACTATATATTTTTTTATTTTCAGATTTGATGTGCCACTATCAGACAGTCATCGGAGATTATGAAGATGACTACAAAGTTAGCTATGGCGATAAGATCATAATTCGTTTCCCACTGAAGATCCAATCCCCGGTCATCAAAGTTGTATGCTTCAATGGAGGCTTCGAAATCTACAGTATGATACACAGCCAGATCATCACACCGAAACCAGAGAGAATAGAATGGAATAGAAAGATATCACCAGTCAGGCCGAGCGTCCTGATTCTGACCATAGACTCAATGTCTAGAGGGAACTTTATCCGAAGCCTGCCGAAACTCTATGATTTCCTGATAAAAACCATGAATATTACAGTATTCAAAGGACTTAATAAGGTAAATGATTTATGTTGGTAATTTAACATTGAAGAGTAATTTTTTAAACAGTCCTATGTCAAAATTTATGAATTTCAAAGTAAAAATGCCATTGTAAGCTAGAAAATTTGTCCACTGTCGCTAAGTCGATACTATAAAGCTTTGTAAGTCCACATTTTCTTCAAAATTCCCTTAAATATCCTTATTTTAACAAGCATTTTGATGATGGAAAATTACCAAGTGTATTTAATTGATCTGATTGCATGGCTCGAGTCTAAAATCACTTTGACATGTCAGGTAAAAAAAATCTTCATCCAATAAAAACGGACCAGTAAAGCAAATAAACTTTATTTTTTGACTTTTTATTTTTTACAAACTTTCTTTTTTTTTCTTTTATATATGAACACTTCACTGGGCATAACCCGTGTCGAGGCATTCATTTACATTATTTTGATATGATGTTCTAGTACATAATAAATAAATATAATTTAATAAATAACACTGTATATATAAATAAACATAAATCATAAACAGCAGACGAGTTCAAATAGACTACTGTTTTGGTGGGGTGACCATCTCAAGGGAGTTCTCGGGACCCAAATCCAGAAGCCATTTTTTAACAAATAATTTGAATTTCTGTTAACTTATATTTAATTTTGAATCAAGAGGTATGGTGTTGTAAATTTTGGGAGCAAGGTACATATGACTCCTCTAACCAAACGATGTTGCCATTTTAGGTGTCACGTATAGTTGCCTCTTTTTTATCTTGTTTCATAGACTGTATTATGTTTACTCTCACCATTTTTATATGTGTGAACGAGAAGTGCCCTAGCGTACAGTTGCCTGACGTCCAGAGAACCTACACGTTCAAACACCTCCATTGTGGGTGTTCTGATAGGGACCCCGAGCAGAGCCTTGAGTGCATACTTTTGTGCTATTTCCAAGGTATCCAAGAGGACATATTCGCACATTAAAATAAATTTTTAGAACGAATAAAATTTACAAAAATAAAATATTAAAAAAAACAAATGGTTGCTTACTTCTGCAGGGGAGAAACGAGGAGGGGGGAGTCTGATACACCATCAACCGTGCGGCCGCGCCCCCCTCGCTTCTCCCCTGCAGAAATAAGCAACCATTTGTTTTTTTAATATTTATTTTTTTTAATTTTCTGCGTTCTAAATATTTTTTTAGATATGCTAATATGTCTTCTTGCCCATACTGATCATCGTGGTTTCGGATGTAACAGGGCTTAAAGAACACCCTGTATAAACAGGTTTTTTTTACTTTTCCTGAAACATTATCTATGTGAATTGTCCAGCCCAAGGTACAATCGATTTCGATTCCTAAATATCTTTCATTTTTCACAATTTTTATAAAGTTACATGTGCATTGTGTTATTTATGTTGTTCTTGTTCTTTATATTTTTTCTCTGATTGCTTTATACTTTGTACTGATTGGGTATTGCGCTACCCGCCCAGGCGAGCTGGAATAAAGCGAATGATTATTAATGTAATTTTACTATTTAAATTAGGTGGCTGACAACACGTTCCCAAATATGGTAGCTCTGCTGTCTGGGCTCATGGCCCACAAAAGGGATGGGTTGACCAATGTTCCAATATGGGATGTAAAAGTAAACTCCTCCATAAAGCGATATGATGATATGCCCATCGTGTGGAAGACGTTCCAGGAGTCTGGGTACATCACCATGTAAGCATTAAGTTTATTTATTTCATTCGAGAAAACAGCAGCTTAGAATATACAAAAAATACAACTCTTATCAATTTTATGACATTTACAAACTAAATAAAATGTACTTGAAGGCTGCCTTCTAAGATTCTATCAATATTTTTGATTCTTTCAATTTGTCAGATAAGGAGCCACATTTTGTAAGTTTTAAATATTTTATGCTATTGAACTCATTCAGGATTTATTATTATTTTTTTTTTTTATTTTAAAATTTATTTATTGATCCTTACTGATTATTACATTCATTTTACAAAAATAATATGTAATATTTTATTCATGCTCTGTTGTTGATGATAATATTTTTTACAACTCTTGAAAAGTTTGCCTGAGTCTTTTCCTTAGTTTTGTCTGGTAGTTTATTGTATAATTTCAGTCCCTGGTGTATTAGTCTCAACTGTCCTTGTCTCGTTTGAGAAAGGTTGCATATGATATTTTTCTGATATTTTTGGAACAAAGTTTTTGATTTTTAAAAAAATAATCAAAAAATGGTATAAAAATATTAATGAGCCAATTTTTGTCATGTACCCTTCATATATTATTATTAATATAATATTTAACAGAGACTAACAGAGAAGAATCTCTGACATCACACACGGAGTTATTTCAGATATATGAAACTTTAAAAAATCATAGCGCTGATAATACGATATATAAATAAATAAAAAAATATTTTTTGGCTGAGTTTGTTCATTAACAAATAAAAAAATAAAAAAAACACGCTAAACTTCCTCATTGAAAATGCCAAAAAAATGTATTTTGATTTTTTTGGCTCATATGCGGCATTGAACTCGCATATATGGTGTACTATTTAATAATCTTTTTCCCATAATTTATAAAAATAATAATTTAATTTAGGCCTGTCATATCAAAATATAAATTGATTATTTAAAAAAATAAGATACATGAATCAAGTCTTGTACTCTATGTTAACTCACAAATCAAATGTGTTTTGGTTTTTATGAAATATAAAAGGAAAGGTTTAAGAAATGGGTGATCTAAATGTCAACTGTCATTTGTATGCTGATGATGCCGTGGTTCTTGCTAACAACAAAGAGGAACTGCAACTCTTGATAACAAAGGTCTACGATGTATGCAAGGGAAGAGATTTGCTGATGAATGTGGATAAATCAAATGTAATGGTTTTTGAAAGAAATGAAAATATGACTAAATGTGAAATCACTGTGAATGGGGTTATACTAAAACAGGTAGAGGAATTTGTATATCTGGGAAGTATGTTTACTCAGGATGTAATGACTGAGAAAGATATTGAAAGGAGGGTGAGTGCCGGGAACAGAGTGAACTGTGCACTTAAATCAACCTTGGCAAATAAGTGTTTGTCGCAAGAGGCAAAATTAGCAATTTACAATTGAATCCTGGTCCCGACCCTGATGTATGAGAGCGATGTATGGACTTGCATAAATGGGGATAAAAGTAGACTGAATGCTGTCGAAATGCAAACTCTCATGCAAACATGTGGTAAAACTATGTATGATATACGCACAAATATCGAGATCCGTACATTATGTAAGGCTTAGATAGGCATTATCGATAAAATCAAGAAAGAAGCTCTTCGTTGCTTCGGACATGTAGAGCGAATGGACAGCGAAAGAACGGCTAAAAATGTTTGCAATTCAAATGAAGACTGAGAAAGACATGGCATGACCAAATCCAACAAATACTTGAAGACGGACATGTCAAAAGTCAGAATAATCGGCGTGCGTGCATGAGAAGATGTATGTATGTAGAGGAAGCGAGATATGTATGCAAAGATAGAGTGGCGTGGCGTTCTATCCTCTCTGCCTACTCACGGGGAAACGGCGTGGTGGTTTGTTGCTGTTGAACAACAAAATAAAACCGTTGCAGGTATGCCGAAGAATACTTGGACGCAACATTTAGCCTCTTGGACGTGGGTTTCCTGCACGACCCCGTGGACTACTACTACCGCAGCTCCTACGTCAGCCTCAAGCAGACCCTCGCCAACGTGAACTTCAACAAGCTCCGCTTCTGGGACAGGCCCAAGTTTCGTTACTGCGTGGGCAACGAGCCATCCTACAAACACATGCTCAACTACACGGAGGAATTTCTCATCGAGATGGCCGACCTTAAATACTTCGCTCTCAGTTTCTTCGTTGAAATGAGCCACGAGTATCTAACGGATGTTAAGGTAAACATTTGTACAAATCTTTATCAGCTTTGTTAACAGTCCTATGTTTTTATTTATTTCCTTAAGTTAGTCAATATTACATTTTTAGTATTTCAACTAATATTTACAATTATTTCAACTATATACTAAGTTATATATATCTACATTATTCAATACACATAATTATTTTTTTATAAATAATAAGATTTCTTTAATGCTGAAAACATAAACTTTTGCGGAAAGCTAATTTAATACCATATATACATAATTATACATTAATATAAAGTTGCTTTGACTGTCTAACTAGTCAAAATATAAAAACTGATACATAAAAAAACAAATTAAAAACCATATTTTTAGAAAAGGGTAGTTAATACCTACATAGTAAAAGGCAGTAAAAAAACCTATGAAAAATAACGATAGGGCTCCTCTATAGCTAGTGCATTATTACTCTGAGGTCTTTTCACATTTTTCAATATTCTTATTATTTATTTTTATTTTTATATGAGCAAAAAAAGCACGATAGTAACGGTATTAATATTTTTTTCGTGCGACGTCTGATAAATTTTCTACAAAGGTTTCAGATAAGCATATTTTGAATGACCTGAAAACGAGACGTTTGTACCCCGTGGGACAATCGGCACATATGACGTTTGCTTAGGCGTGCATTATAAGTGCAGTCGGCAGCCATAACGCATGACGTCAAAATGACGTGATGCCAACTGAAAGCCATTTTCTTTCCGTTTTTTTTAAACCTAACCCGAAATAACTTCTTATATTATTTCAGAATATGGACGATGATTTGTTGGACTTCTTCAAGAGGCTCCACGAAGGTGGTAAACTGAGCAATACTGTGATCTTCGTCATGGGAGACCACGGCCACCGGTTCGATGAGATCCGCAGTACGTTCATCGGGAGAATCGAAGAGAGGATGCCATTTTTGGGGATATCTCTGCCTGAAAAACTAAAGAGGGCTTACCCACATTTGCAGGTACAATTTTACTCTTTTTAACGAGGTTCGATAAAAAAATGCAATATGTGATATTTTAATTTAGAATTTAAATACATAATTGAAGACACGAGTGGATAAAGGTATTATGTAATAACTGGGGCTAAAGTTTTGAACACCAGTACAATTATAATATTTATGTTCAAAGCATTAACTTTGTGGCCAAACATTTTAATTAATGTTAGTGAATATTAGTTTTTAACCACTTATCGACTTTTTATATCTACCAGTTTCGAGACGTACCCTTCTCTTCGTCAGGACACTCACTGCACCTATCGTAAATCGTTTTATCACACATTCGCCTGAGAGACCGCATTTCGACAGCATTTAACCTACTTTCATCATTATTTTTCCAATTCCATACTTCGTTCCCATACATTAGGATCGGCATTAGAACTCCATCGTGAACTGCTCGTTTTGCCTCCTGCGACAAATATTCGTTTGCCAAGGCAGATTTCACCCTATAGTTATATGTTATATCATTAGAATTGTAAAAATCCTCTTTAAATATGTCATATAATAGCATATAATAACCACTTCTCAGCATGGATTTATGTCTGCTAGATCTACGCTAACTAATTTAATATTATACGAAAATGTCATAACTAATTCATTTACATTAAGAAAACAAGTAGACTCTATTTACACTGATTTCAGTAAGGCCTTTGACAAAGTGTGTTTAAAAATTCTTATCGCCAAACTATCTAAACTAGGAATAAGTGGTCCTATGATTAAATGGTTTCAAAGCTACTTGACTGATAGAACATTAACGGTAAAAATTTGTGACACTTTGTCCCAAACTTTCTGTGCTACTAGTGGAGTTCCACAGGGCTCCCATTTGGGCCCAATACTTTTCATCATCTTTGTTAATGATGTAATGGATGTATTTGATGATGTGGAGATATTGCTGTTTGCCGATGACATGAAGATTTTTAAAATAATCAATACTGTAAATGATTGTAATATTCTGCAGCGTAATTTAGATAAAATGTTTCAGTGGTGCTCTGCTAATAAACTGCAATTGAATATTAAAAAATGCCAGGTAATGAGATTTTTTAGAATAAAAAATCCCATATTATTCGATTATCTGATGGGAAATACTCAATTAATCTCAACTTCTGAGGTGCGCGACTTAGGCGTCATTTTCGACCAAAAATTATCCTTCATTAGTCACATTAACAACATAACTAGTAAATCTCTGAAAATGTTGGGATTCGTGTTACGTGTGACTAATGAATTCAAAAACATAGGCACTTTGAAGTTGATGTATACTTCTTTAGTGAGAAGTCAGTTAGAGTACAACTCGACAATTTGGACTCCTTACTACAATTGTCATCAAAATTCTCTGGAAAGGGTCCAAAAAAAATTCTTAAGATACATAAATTTTAAACTTGGAATTAGTCATGAATTTTTAAATTACGATTTTTTATTAAAAACATTAAATTTGCTTAAACTTAACGATAGAAGAAAAATTATAGACCTGTTAAATTTGTATAAAATTGTGCATTCTATATGGGATTGCCCAGAACTTTTGTCACTCGTCAACTTCAGGGTGCCTGGAAGGATAACTAGGCGGGTGCCACCGTTTTGCAGTAGTAACTCACGCACAGTGTATGATTGTAATGCCGTATTGAGCCAACTTCATGAACTGGGCAATAGTTGTTCCCACATATCGGATATATTTAATGTGGGGTATTGTTCTTATAGAACAAACCTTATAAATTTTTTCAAAGATGAGCAGTAATCATATTTAATGTAGTTACTTCATATATGATTTTCTGTTTTTTTTTTTTTATATATATTTTTATTATAAACCTTATTATGTTTAAAATTTGATTTACTTTTTATATTAATTTTTAAAGTTCTCGTATACTTTTTATTTCAAACTTTTGTTTTATTTAAACTTTTTTTTTTTTAAATATTATGTTATATAATTTTTAGGCTTGATTATTGTTCCTCAGTTTTGAGTGCAAATATGTAGTTTAAAAAATATCAAACCTTATATGTTTATATTATAAATTTGTAAAAGGCAATTATGCCGTATATGTTAATAAATAAATAAATAAATAAATAAATAAATAAATAAACAAATATCCAAAGTTATTCCCAATTTGTGAAAATACCCTATTGTAATGAATAAAAAAAATATTGCCTCTAATGAGTTTATGCTAGTGAGGAAATGGATAGTGGTTTCACCGAAGACATGATATTCGGCGCGCCCCGAAGCCGGAAAACCGGGTATCCAGCCACCGGATATCTGGCTCATTATCGCAGTTTAATTTTCAATTAAATAGTTTTATTTTAGTATCACAGTTTTATTTTAGTATCACAGTTTTAAATAGTGTATTTGTTGCACAAAAATCCATAATTAAAATAATACTCAGAGTCCCGATACAGACATCTACTGAAGAAATATTCCATAAATCACAACTTATGACACCAAAACAATTATACGCTAAAACAATACTCACTTATAGATTCAAAAACTACTCTTACTCAAATGAAAGACATAACCCCCACAATACATCACATACAAATAATATAATCACTAGATCCTCAACACATAGACAACTTAAACAAATACAAACTAAAACCACTTTCAAAACAAAGAGATTTTGAGTATTATTCAATTAAAATCTATAACCTACTACCACTATCTATTAAAACAATTAGTAACGAGAAAATGTTTAAAAAGGCTATAAAAAATGGATAGTGGAGCTAGGTAGAAGTAAAATGGATTGTCTCATTCGCCCATACCAATATTGAATCAACTGCTCCACAAGTGTATAGCTTATGTTGGGTTTTTGTTATTTTCATTGTGTGTTTTGTAATATACATAATAAAGATGTACATACATAAATACCTTGTTTTTAAAACTGTCTGAATATTTGTTAATTATCTTCGTTTTTTTAAGTTAGTCTTCTTTGTTTATTCTCAAATGTAATTTTAAAAAAGTATATTGTTAAGTGTCCTCGGCACAGGAAACCCCAGTGATGTCACATTATTTTTATTATTAATTATAGTTTGTAAGCAAAAAATATGAATAAATAAATAAATAAATAAAGCTAATATCTGGTATCCGTTTTATCTCTAGTTTATACCTGTGTTTAAAATGTTTTTTATTACTACCGTTCTAGGTAGGACTTGACTATCACACAGAGAGACTCCTCAGCTGGTACGATATACATGAGACTCTGGTAGATCTTGCTGAAGACAACTTAGAAGAAACGCCCAACAAATTGCGACCACCGGCTGTCGGAAAATCCATCCTCAGACCGTTCGATGATAACAGAACGTAAGTTTATGTCATCTTAATCATTTAAATATGTGTCATTAGTGGAATCATTATTATAATAGTGACTTGAATAAGTTCTTCCTGTTTCATATATAATAATATATTGTTCCACCGAAGTAAAAATATCTCACTTTTTCATAGAATTAAACCTTTTTCAATTTTGTGCCCAAGAAAAGAGTACGCAGGGAATTTTACTACATTACTTTTTTTCAAAAAAAATCTGCAGCTAAAGCACATACAATTCTTGCGGAGTTTTACGATGGCCATGCTCTGTCGGAACATCACCGAACATTATCATCATAATTTTTGCTCTGCATCCTTATCAGCTCGGTGTAGTGTGTTATGAGCTCCTCAAACCCAACGAAACCACCACGGGAGATCACTATCGACTACAATTTATTAGTTAAGTGGAGCATTGAAGGGAAAACTGCTGTAATACGAGGAGAGACACGACAAAGTAATTTTGCAGCATGACAACGCTCGGCCGCATGTTGCAAGGTCAATCAATAAATTTTTCTCAAGCCTGGGTGCTCTGTGATGTAATTCACCACTGTAATTAGGCCTCCTGGCCTGTTGTGGTGCAAAAAAAAAATGTAAAAAAAATATATAAAAAAATCAAAACGTACTTGGAAACGCTCAAACGGAAAGTAGTCATACCTCACCCGCCGTATTCGCAGGACATTGCTCCTTCTGATTACCACTTGTTCCGATCGATGACTCCTGGCCTGCCCGAGCAGCACATCTAGTCTTATGAAGATGCCAAAAATGGCTCGACTTGAGGATAATATTATTATTACTAAACGTCAAACTACGCCTAGCGGCACAATTACGAAGCTCCTCTTGGTTACAGGACTGCATTGATAGTAATACGTTTTTAAAATATAATAAATGTGAGTTAATATTATTTTTGCATTCCCAAAATCCAGTGAAAAGAAATAAATAGGTCAAAATTATAAGGAATTTAGGGAAAGAATCTGATTGAGATCCACCAAAAACTAATGTTTATTGTTAACATTAAAATACAAACTTTTTTACATACCAATAATGAGTATCCCCCAACTTTTGGTAGCATATGCATGCTCGTTGAATGCAGCCCTGGTGTAAATAAACAAACTCGGTAACTATGGGTACGTTTTAATGTCACTACCTTTAAAATATTTTACTCCATAGGGCGTGAATTTTTTTTTTTGCACCACAACAGGCCAGGAGGCCCAATTATAGTGGTGAATTACATCACAGAACACCCAACCATTTTAATTTTTGTGTTCTCACCGGGAATCGAATCCGGAACCTTCCGTGTGTAAGTCAAGCATCTTGACCACTACACCACGGAGGCCGCTGTCTATGTTTTAATAGTGATCGCAGAATAATATATTTTTAGTTGTCAGTAGTTGTGTCCTCACAAGATAGCTCATTTTATCAACGATTTTTGGTAATCAGATTTCCGTGTAAATAAATGCGTTTTTTCTCACTCTCCGCAGGTGTTCTCAGATTGGCATCCTACCAGAGTACTGCATGTGTGACAGGGAAGCCCAGATTCCGCCAGACTCCGACAAGGCTAGATTCTCCGCAGAGCTCGCCGTGCAACATATCAACCTACTGTTAGAAGAATGTAAGATTTTTTCCTCCTATGTTAGTGGGGTTTGAACCACGGACCCTTGATTTGTGAGTCCAAGACACTAGCCACAGGACCACCATTTTTATGTCCCGACTTAAATCATTACATTCATAAATATTATGACATATCAATATACAAAACACATAATAAAAATTTATCCATATAAATTATATTTGTGCATGACAGATAGAAAGCCATGTGAATGGTTCGACTTACATATTCCATTCTCAAAAAGTTCTCTGTCTTTGTAAAATATATATCCATCAATAAATAATCTATCTATTTCATTTCAGCCGTACATCATTTGAGAAATGGAGAGAAACGTAGATGCGCTACACTCACTCTGGAGAAAATATCCTCGGCCTCCATGTCCATAAGAAACTTCTCCGCAGACAAGAGTGCGCTGCTCATCAGAGTGATGTTCAAGGTCTCCCCCAGCGGGGGGATGTTTGAGGCCGCGGTGGAATTTGGCTATCAAGTCCCCGCCGTCGTCTTAGGTGAGATAAACTATTTCTCTATTGCTTTTACAAAAACAGATAGTCGTCGACTTACGATCGTAATCGTCTGTTTCGATAAACACGTCGTAAGTCAACTTTTGCAATCCAATGGTTTCTTTTTTAAGTTTGTCAGTTTTAATCAGTTTCATTTATCGGGATTCTCTGTTTTTTTTTATCTATCTTTTTTTCTTGGTAAGTTGAGATATTCACATTTTGATCTTTGTTTACAACTCAGAAGGGCTTAAAAAACGCTTGGAGTGCTATGGTCATGTTTAGTGCAGGCACTAAAACCAATCGCAGATTGTGGCCGTGAAGTCAAACAGTTGATCATCAATGGTTGTAGTCTTGAACAGTCGGTAAACTAAAATTGTAAAGTTCAACAGTTGATCAACAAAGGCCGTAAAGTTAAACAGTAGATCAGCAATGGTTGTAAGTTGTAAACTTGAACAGTCGATAAACTAAAATTGCAAAATTTAACAGTTGATTAACAAAAGTCGTAAAGTTGAACAGTCTATCAACAATGGTTGTAAACTTGAACAGTTAATTTAAAAAACGAAAATAAAAATGGTATCACTTTTCTATTGCATCACTAAAAACAACTGTCATATAAGGTCGCGGCAACTGTTTCGCACTTTTGTGTCAACTTTTTAAACCACCTTTTTTATAACTTTTAATATTATATATCATACTTTTATTACTTTATTATTATACTTTTTTTTTTAAATATATATTTTTCTTTTATTGCTTATGATTCATAACTTTTATTTTTTAATATTGTTACATTTTTAAACTTTATGCATCGTGGCAATTTATTGATATGAAGACTGTATTGTGCTTTACAGCGTGTCATGATTTCTAACATGTCAATATGACGTTTTTGTTCGAATGAAAACTAATCCTCAAGGACATAGACATGTTCTGAGCCCTCAAAAATGATGACACTTAACTCATGCCCAAACGCCCAATGCGTATTTAGCCATTCTTCGACCGCCAGCTAGGCGTGGCATTTAGAATGCACGCCGGCTGCGGCACTGTTTTTAGGATATTTTGGCTTTTCAACATGTCAATGCTTTTCAACCATATGTTTTCAACATATAAAATGACAGGCGTCGTGGCGCAGTTGGTAAGACGGCCGACTGTGAAACTGGCGTCGCAGGCTCGATTCCCGCCAGTTGTAAGAAAAAAATCCATGCAAGATTTTCTTCTCAATTGGTCTGGGTGTTGTGGTGAATTTTTCACTACCTCCTTCCATATCCCCTCTTTCCCACCTGCTGACAAGCCTCTAAAATAGAGACTTAGCGGGTTATTCCTTTTTAATTTTTTTTTTTTAAATACTGAAATTTTTTAAACGTAAAACTGGGGCGGAGAAAAATGTAAAAAACCTTAATAGGGAAATATCTTCTTTTTTTTTTACACTTTCAAAGTAATAAAGGTCTATAAAATACTGTCCAGTAAAAAAAAAAATCGCTAATTATTAGTAGCATAAAAAATACTTTTAAATTTGTAATTTTGAATTCCCGCAAAAACGGTCATTTCATTGGCCACGCCCCTAACACATCACGATTCTTGTTTATTTGTTACTGCCATTGAAATTTGTGTAGAACAATTTCTTGAATCTAGTTTTTCTTCTAACATATTTTTATTGAATTTCTTCTTTACATTTTTATGTATGAAAACATTTCTCTACAATATCCATATTGATTTTGAAAACACAATTAATTATTCTAAATCCATTTCCCATATTTTTATCGGTAATCGTAGTATGTGATATTTCCCTATTGGGGGGAGCATTTGTATGAGAATGTATGAAGAAAAATGGGACCTGAACATTTCGGGGTAAAAACCGAGAAAATGTACAATTGAGGAACATAATGACGTCTAAATAAGGTTTTTCTGCACTACCATCATGTTTCAAATGTCTCTAATTCAAATCTTGTAATAACACCTCATTTTTTCTCTCTCATACAGGGAAATTAGAATGAAGTGAAAGTACCCCCCATGTTTTTTTTATTAATTAAATAAACTACTGTAAGGGTTTTATTAAAAGCCTTTTATATGGTGCTTGATTATTATTTGCGCAGCAACAAAATTGAAATCATTATCAATGCAATATTATGTATCTTTTTTGGGTGATACCGTGTATGTTGGATTTGATCCGACGTTTCGGCTACCATTGCAGGAGCCATCTTCAGGGAAAACTGTGTGTTTTATAGAAAAATGTATGTGTTTATGTACTAGTAATTTGTACCGTGTCACAGTCAGCAGTAGGCACATTTCTAGTTTTGTAGGAAAGAATAATTATGTTTATGTACTAGTAATTTGTACTGTGTCGCAGCCGGCAGTAGGCACATTTCTATTCGTTTTTGTCATATGTAGTGCTGGGAACCATGTTGAATTTAATTTAAGCCCGTCGTCTTTGTTTATATTATTTGGATGTCTGTGTATTTCTGTAATTGCCTCTTTTATTATTTGTGTACTATAATTACTAGGTTTATGTAGAATTTTTGGTTCAAAGGCAAAAAAATGTCCTGTGTCTATATAGTGTTCCGCTATTGCGGATTTGTCTGGTTGCGAAACGGCGGATCAAATCCAACATACACGGTATCACCCAAAAAAGATACATAATATTGATAACAATGACCGTGAAAACCTTCGCACCTAATTATCAATGCAATATAAATATAGTAAAAGTGTTTTTTACTTTTTAAAATATTGTACATATTTCTTTTGCAGGTGATATAAATAGGATCAACAAATATGGCAGTCAGCCCGACTGCATAGGCCACGAGACACTGAGACTGTACTGTTTCTGTCGTTGACCATACTGCTGAGTGTAACACCATCTACACCGCTCAAAATTTCTGATTCTAATCATTTCACATTGATATTAGATAAAATTTTGTAATAGATTTGATATTTTTGTCATTTTGTATGACATAGAAAAAAGAAAACATTGTATTTGCGTTACTATTATACAGATATTGTTCTAGATAGTTAAATTTAGACACTTGCTCGTCAGAAATGAACACATTCTTAAACAGTTTTGACAGAAGCACAGTTATAAAATGTATAGATATTATTCTGCCGCGTTATACTACCGTGTCATACTGTCTTGTAGAATAGCACATGCTATGCTAAAATGCGGTGTCAGTTTTTAATATATTAAGGGGGGATGTAAAAAATATTGTATTTAATGAATATTCATTTAAACACATTTACCAGCTGATATTTTCCTCTGCAAAATAACCAAAACTAATATCTATAATAAAACATTAAAACTGATATCTTTTACTTGTGTTAAAATTAAGCGCAGTTTGTTTTAATTGGTAATTTAATTTGTACAAATGTGCCATATTTTTAGTTCTGTATTTATAATTTATAACTTTTAAAATTAGTGTACCTCAAGATTAGCTATGCTGAAATGAATTTTTTTTTTTTCGTGTGCTTGTTTTAAACGAAAACACATTGACTGCTGTGAATTATACCAACTAAGATTTACCTTATTTGCACAAGACACTGCATCCACATTGTTATTTTAGTCAATTAGTATTTCAATATAGAAAAATGACTGCCAAATTTCAATATTTGGGTATGCCATGGTAATGCTAATATTTGTTTTTATCGCAAAGAAAACAATCTTATTAAACTATGTTTTTTTTTGTATGGGAGTTGCATTTTTTTACCTTATAATGTACACGGTTTATATTTACTTCAAAGGGATATTTATTTTTTTGATATGTTTATAATATGTAAGAATCTGCTGGGATGTTTCGGCTGTGGCCTGTTTTAGGAGCTTCTCCTCATTTGCTCTAGTGACGAGGAAACCACAGAAAACTCATTAGAAGAAGGCGGCTGTTTTCATTTCCCAAAACACCTTCCGATCCACTCGAAGAGTGTTGGGCATTTGGTGTCCTGTTATCATTGATACCTTTTATTGCCTTTACTATATCTATCATGTATAATATTACCTCTCTTGACAAGTCCTTGTGACTACTCACCACATGAACATCGTGTAAATCTTCATTTAGACTTCGCGCCTCCAGTTGCTTTCTCTGTAAACTAAAAAAGGGGCAATGCATCAACAGTGATTGAGGTTTTAAATACGCATGTGTTTAAACTTATATTATTTACTTTCTTATTAGAAATACAGTATAATCCACTTATTGTGATCACTATAGAATATATTACTTTTGATAACAATAAAGCTATGGTTTCCTAAGGGGGTGGTGCCGTCATCCAGCGGTGGATGATGCCATTAAAACGTCTGTACAAATCAGATAGCGCAGGTTTCCTAGAGAGAATGTCAAACAGCAGTGTCGTCACAGTTTCAAAACGTTTTTTCTCATGTAGCAGTGAATGTTTTTGGGTCTGTAAATGAATGCAAACGTAATTTGGACTATCAAAAATGACGAAACTTTTATTAATTTTGTAAGATATTCAAGAAAATTTTGAAATTTCCCCTAAATCTTAAAATCCACACTCTGTAACATCATTTTTTAAACATCTCGCTTTCCTCCAAACGATAGTTTTCAACTTCCAATGACTTCTCATCTTCCAAATATGTCTTCCAATAATGCTTGCCCATTTTCCACCGCAGTACATCTCAGTTTTATGAAAATAAGATAGTAAAATTAGTTGATCATGGTAGCTAGATGCACCGCTCTCTTTAAGTTAACATCTCCGGTCACGGTTATGACAGCCATCTTGTTACGCCCACCGCATCACGGCATATCACGGCTACTAGATAACAGCACCGCTTTCTTAGGAAACCATAGCTTAACTGTTTCATAACATTAAGCCGAGGATTGAAAATATATACATATTCACAAACCTTGCTGAACCAAAATATATATTCACAAATATTGCTAAACCAAAATATTAATGCCGACTCAACTTCCTTGTCTTAACTCGATCATTGGAAATTAAAAAAACTGCTTTATTTTTTTAAGTTTTGCATGAAAGAGAGTGCAAAATTGTTAAGGACAGCTACATTCCGTTGGCGCATTTTAGACAACTTATTGAAGCGCTTAAATTTTCCTCTTTTATCAAAAAAAAAAATTATACAAAATTAATTTAAGAGTCCTCCTCACTAGGGGAACCTGTTCTAAGCAGGACTATGTTTATAAGTGATTATTTATATATAGATGGTTTGAGGACCGACTATGATAACAATAACCGATTGATAACATTAACTGCGATTCTAATATTCGGATTCTACTGTATTTGTTTTTATTAAATAGAAAACAACCTTATATTCTGTGATAAAGGTTTTAAATTTACTTACAACATATCCCAAACTCTACGAGGCCGAGAGCCCTGTGTTGAGTTGGGATTCAACATAATGGAAAGTGGAAATAAATTATGTATTTAATATTACATTATTACCTTTCTTGTCATTAGAAATATTATCGATATTTCTGCTAGCCTTATTATTATTTTGTTCTTATTAATTTTAGTAATGATTATTACATAGTTTTGTTCATTTTTGTACTGATTTTAGTCTATTTTTTTGCTCTTAAATATATTTAGTCCATTCAAAAAAATTTTGGTAAGATTAACTTTTATTGAAGTTTTACATACGCATTTCAACTGTTCACGGTGTCTGGATATAATATTTACATATTATATAAGTTGTTTCTTTTAAAAGTGAAAGTAGTCAAAGTGGAAAAGTTTATATTTTGGCTTCATAAGAGGCTAAAAATGGTCTTCGTAAGAGTTAATTTATTTACTTTGGAAACCACATTGGTCGGAAAATGGCACAAATTCTTGTGGATGATTTGACCCAAGAAATATTGTGTCGTATAATACACAATTTGAACGAAATCTGTGATTAAATTCAATAACCAAACATATACCAAAAACCAATTTGTCTTTTTAAAAATTCAACTCGTTTGTTTAATTCAATCCAATAACACGACTTGCTATTTTTAAACATGGCATTGCTCAAATAATCGTAGTATAATTCTATTTGTTTTGAATGACTGTTTATTTAGTCAATTCTTCAATCGATCTCTTTAGGCAATCTATTAATTATTTACAATAAATGAGATAATATTCATTTCTGACTGTCATTTCACTGCTACATCTAGGTCTTCCTTATGATGCAAACTGAATGTTATTATTTTTGATGTAATAATTTTTGATAACATTGTTATACCTATTCTGTATTTAACTTTTGATAAACATACTTCCTATTTTAAACTGGTTGAATCTTGATTCGTGAATATACAAATGTATTTATTTGGGAACTGACAAAATAATATCCTCTTCCTATGTCTTTCCTAAAGTCTTTTTAATATCGGATTGCTAATAACTCCTATATCTTTCTAGTCACTATACTAAAAACAAAACACATTTAAGTAGATTATTTAAATTGCCTAAGTATTTATTGTCACTAAAATTTAAAGTTACAATTGTTGTATTATTATTATCTGTGAAATGTATCGTCGAAAACGTATTATACCACCCGTTAAAAGTTTAAAATTCACACAAGCCTATTTTTTTAAATGTTATTTTTTATTGTTAAGGATATTATTACATTAATTCTAAGCAAGCAACTTAAAGCTGATACGCTTAAATCTATTTTAACGAAAGTTAGTTATTGGCGCACTTGAATTTTTCCCAAACAAATCTAGTTCATTTTTGAACCTATTGAGACTTTATATTGAGATCAGCTCCTATGGGAGCTTATTCCAACCATCAACAACCCTATTGCTCAGGAAATGCTTCCGTGGATTTAGATTGAATCTCATTTTCTCCAGCCTGAGACTGTGGCCTCGTAAATGAGCATCTTGTTTAAGTTTGAACATGGTATCCAAATTTGGGCAACCATAGTGACTGAGTATCTTGTATGTCTCTATCAGGTCACCCTTTCGCCGTTCTTGAAGCGTTGTGAAAAGAAGTCAATACTGACCCTTTATAGGATACCTAAAACAATGTGGTAATAAATATGCCACCAGAATTGTGGTATTTATTTTCTAATATTTTGTATTAATAATAAGTTTTATTTCACAGTAGTATCGTAATGATGTACACTGGTAAATCAGTCTTCCACTCAGATTTTTCAAATGTAATAGGTTTATTATCTTAAAAGGTTTTCAAGACATAAATCAACACCACAAAATATGTGTCCTATGAAAGGTTAATGATCAGATTTGTCTCACTTTACAATTATTTTACTGTGTTCCAAAGTTATTTATAATAGTCACTTCCAATTCCAAAGTGTGTATTTTGTAAGTATTTCATAAATTAACAAGCATGTAAATTTGCATTATGATTTTATTCTGTATGTAATCATCTTGTGGTGCCTTTTGTAGAGAAACTGCACTGAGTTTAATGTATTCGGTATTCAAATTGTGTAAATAAGTGTGTAATAGAAATAAAATATATTTTTAAAATTTCTGTCCTTTATTTTAAATCTTTTATATGTCACGAGAGTCATATATATTAATCGTGCAGCACAATTGAAATGGCAGCTGGCAGGACACTCGGCGAAGACAAAATGAAAACAGGTGGACACCCAAAATAATACATTTTAGACTGTGGGCAAATAAAAGAGGTGTTGGAATGCCGCAAAAAAAAGGCCCGATATTGCAGCAGGAAGAGCCTGGATGGAAAAAGCGGGGGACAGAAAAGAGTGGAAACGTTTGGGAGAGGCCTATATCCAGCAGTGGAGGGAACAAGACTGAAAAAGAAAAAAAGGACAGTTTAATAGCCATTGATGATATTTTTGTCAATTAAAAACAAAAACAAAGCCTAATATGTAAAGAACTTAATTTTCAGTTGAAAAAAAAATCAGCTTTCCATCTTAGTACGCCGTCCATTCAGCCAGGTTAATTTTATTCTTTTTTTGCCCCACCCAGTATTATTTTTGAATACCCAGAGTATTAAGACTTGAGAAAAATCACATTAAATGTTTGTGTTCTCACTGGGAATCGAACTCCGAACCTTCCGTGCGTGAGTCATGTATCATAGCTATTACACCATTCTGGCTGTCATTTATTTATTTACTTATAAACAGTTTATTACGCATTTTTTGAGACGTAAGTCCTAACTCCATGGGACCAAAAGTCTTGTGTTTAGTTGGGACGAACAATTATTTGGCACATACATACGAGTATATCACCACAAATTACATAGGATCAGAAACATAATAATATTTTTTTTCAAATAAATATATGGCACATCAATATGTAAACAGCAAACTCAAACATTTGGTTTACATTTTTAAAAAAAGAGAGAGGAAAAAGGGTGGTCATATATCCGGAAAATCATTGACGAGTTTCCCACTCGAATCCCACCTGCTAGGAAAAATCCAGTCCTTAACTACTCTCTTGCAAGTAGTTTTTGTCCTCGAGAGCTTAATACGGTCATTAATGATTATAGTGTTGCTCACTCACAGATTAGAGATCCAAGGATCGAACAGTGCTCCCCCTAATGAGGAAGTTCAGTTCTGCAGGAGATTTTTTATATAAAAAATGATTTCTTAGACGTGGTAAAAATTAGAACATTCAATTATACAGTGAACTAGCTCAAAAATGTATGAAAAAATCAATAAAAACTAACTACTTTGAATTACTTCACAAGTTCTTCTGAATCAGCCAATGATAGAATGTTGTGATTGATTTTCAGTCACCGAGAAGCCAACTAAACAATCAGCAGACGCCACTGGTGGAGAAAGATCATAGCACTGATAATACGATCCACATTCTTTTTTAATAATTTACGCTTATTTTGATGGTCTATTAACAAATAACAAAAATATATTTAAAAAACACCGAACTTGCTCATTTTCATTTTCTAGCAGAACTCACTGTATTACCTATTATTTATTGAAATTTAGGGTAAATCACAAAAATGCAAATTTCTATTTATTTATTTTTTAAATACATTACTGGATATAAGTCCATGAGGGGTCTAAATGCAAAACCGCCACTGTCTATAATCAATGTTTTTGGGAAGACCAACAAAACCAGCAGCAAAAAAATATAAATATCTATTTTAAGTTAAATGTGCAACTTGTGCATGGTATAGCAGATAGCAAAAGGACAATTCTATTTAAGTTGAATGTGCACATTGAACCACAAAGAAATGGTAATTTGGCTACTGGTTTTGTTGGTCTTCCCAAAAACAGTGATCATGGACAGTGGCAGTTTTGCATTTAGCCCCCTCACATAGGAATCTCTTTTTATACAGGGGATACGTTCCACACAATAACTTGTAAAAAAAGTAAACTAAAAGAAGAAGGTGAATAAATGGGTTTCCTTGTATAAAAATCATTTGAGGATTTAAAAAAAATTGTTTATAAAAAATATAACATGGCAAATTAGTTAGGTAGGAAGAAACTACCTTAAAAAGTTTTTCGCTTTTATGCTGTATATGTATATAAAGAATTTAAATAAATAAATTCAGGCCATCAGTGCTTTACCTACTCCCTAGAGAGCGTTCAGAATCGAACTGTAGTTTTGTGGTATCACAGACCTGAAATTGTTGTCTGAGATTTAAAATTTGCTCTACCTCAAATTGCTTCCCTTTTTCAAAATTGGATTATTTACAATGGTGCCTTAAATTTAAATATGCAGGAAAATCGTAAAAATACTTCCGTTTGTTTTTATCGTGAACTTATTAATTTTCCTTGGGACATTTCGTAAACTTGAAAACATTTTTAGTATATCCAAAAATTTATAGACTTATACTGAAATTTAACTTTTTTTTTATACCCGAGAGTGAAAAGTTATTGGCGGAATGTGTCGAGATTTTGGTATCTTTCTAAAAATTTGTTAATTGATCCAAGAATATCATTTTTATGTCGAAAAATTTTATTAAGTCTGATATATTTTATCAATAAAATAAAGAAACTAATATCTATTACATACATTTAATTTTAAATTTCCAACAGATCCAATCAGAACATTTTTTTATTTTGATTTTGTACTAAATAATCTCATCATGAGAAAAGCTTTATATAACCTTTACTGTTTTTTTTTAATAAAAATACAGAATGACTAAGAAAATGTTTACATTTTTCTAAATATTCACAACTATCGCCGATTTTCTTAAAATAATTGCTGCAATTTTTTTACTACAAATGACCACAAAATTTTATACTGAGCAGCCTTTTTTCGTGGTACAGCTTGCCCTACCAACGCTTTTGATTGGTCGATGTTTGAATTTAAATGAATTTTAAAAATTTTCAAACTGCCGAAAGCCCGGACGTACTGCGGGTGCACTGTGTATTTTCCGTTATTATATTTTGCCATTTGTTGCTATTGCTAAGTTTTTGGTGTTGTGTATTTCTTACCTGTGTTATTAATTTTATATATTTATACTCGCGATGTCTTCGTCTACAACGGACGATAAAAAGGAAATACCTCAAATCATTTATGACTGCCAAACTCGCTCCACGTACGAACGTAACAGGTTTTTTGGAAAAGTGAGTAAACCGTGGTGTTCTGCAGTTATTAATGTGTTAAATTGTGCGTTTGCCTGAATATTTTACTCTCAACTTTATAGAAATAATGACTATACCATTGCAGAAGCTATTTACAAACTTTGCGACATGAGTTTTAAGTCATGTTTTTGTCATTTCTTGCCACCGCTGCCAACCTTTCGTTCATTTAAACCATCAATATCTTACTTTTACGATAAGATTTGTGGGGAAGTAATTGATAACTGTTTGTTTGCAAATTTGAGCAAATGATCCGTAAGTATTACGGCGCGATGCGCGGATAAGTCTTACGATATGAATACTTGTACACCTTGGCATTTGGCATTTATGCGCACGAAAAGGATCAATACTAACATTTGTCATAATTTCGAGTTGTTTTACTGCATATTATCATCTCCTACTCTTCTCCCAGTTAAAAAAATGTTTGCTGTCAAAATGCACGTACAAAGAACCGTCACATATCTCGGGTGTAATCAAAACCACATTTTTCTTATATTAGGCCAATAAAAAACTCAACTGTTCTCGTAAACTTTCAAATAATATCGTTACTTCTCACGCTAATTGGCTTTTGGTATATTAATTTGGTCAAAGTTAAAAGTTATTACAAAGTTTAAGTTACGTGAAGCGCCCTTATTTTGTAACAAAATGGCGCTATAAAAGTTTTCCATAACCTATTATTATTATTATTGTTAGCTTAGATTTCGGGAATCTTAGCATTCTCAGGAAACGAATAAAAAATGGCTTATACATTCAACAGTCTTCATTAAATAGATCTCAGATTAATTAAGATATCTCAACCACACTTTAATAAAACTGAAATAAATTTAGTATATTTTTAGTACAAAATAATAATAACAGTCTTTTATTAAAAAGTAGTTCTAAGATGACTGTTTTCTTCGATGAAATCCCATGAGGGTTAAATCCCATACTCGTCTAAAAAGATTTGGACAAGCTTAAAACATTGTCAAAAATACTTATTGCGTTTATTCTTTTGAACTATTTATTTATATATACGCCCAATGGGCATTTTTAAGGACATATTTATACATAGAAAATTATTAAAAAGGGAAGTAGAAAGACAATGGTATATAGCACTAACGGCTCCTGACCGAAAACATTGGCAGTGCATTTTTACATTTTGTCAACTTGTATATCAACAGTCAGACAGTCCGCGCATCGGAGCCAGGAACGCTAAATTTGCCTAACATTATACGCACGTTATAGATAACTAAGTCAACTAAATTCGTTCTAATATCATGTCATTACGCATGTTCAAAGTGACATTACAAACGAACTTCAAATCTGCGCATGCGTCGGCAATGCCCGGAGTATGTATATTATCTTCTCCCTCTAACGCACGATTCACCGGTATGAAGCGTTGTCTATCTCGCTCAAATGACGATTTTAGGAGATATGTTACATTTCATACAAATTCAGAGTAAAGCATTGTGCAAAACAGAACATGCACGGGGACGATTGCGCATGCGTAGACAAGATGAGAAAATCGTCCGCTAGAGTCGATCTCGCTAGATCTTTTGGCGCTAGTATTGAATATTATAATGTTAACGAGTATAATATAACAATGAATCCCTGTTTTTTTGTGCCTGTAACATATTTTTGCTATCAATAAAATGACTAATTTATCCACACATATTTTTACTTGGCAGTGCACTGCACTTATGCACATAGTAAGGAACCACCTCTGGTATATAGTAGACTCGGTGGGAGTGGAAGCGAGAGAGAGGTGTTTATAATTGAATTTGATTCAGTGATCGTTTGAAAGAAGACAACTTGTTATCAAAGAAATCAACACTGGTATGTTTGTTGGCAGACCTAAGAATATATTCTTAATTCGTTTGCAGGCACTTTTTTCTCGTAGGATCCGCTCATCTGGGCACATTGTATGATACACTAGTCCGCAGCATACTAGAATACTGTTCCATCATTTGGGACCCTTCTGAATCAAACCACATCCTTGAAATAGAAAAGGTTCAAAGGCGATTTTTGCGATGCTCATTTCTCAAAGAAAATATTAATTATCCATTCTTGTATCCATCACTATTTCTAGCAGGTATGCTGGATTACGACACCCTCAAATCTCGTCGTCAAATTCTTCTCGGGAAACATTTCTATAAGCTGATTTCTGGAAGTATAAATAATCAAGAGCTCAGTTTGTATGTTCCCAATAATTATATTAGAGCGAGATCTCGTGCACTGTTTTACGCATCCAGGAGCCGTACAAATGCAAGTCGGAATTCACCCATTAATATGGCAATTTGCTTGTTGAATACAGCTTCTGCGGATAAGATGGATCTATTTCTCTGTACATATCGGCAGTTTAGCAGCTATCTGCTTTCTATTCACTAACTTCTGACTTATATTTACAGTCTGCGTTACGTTGGGTTTTACCTTTCCCTCACTAAGCATCCAAAAATTATACATGATCCAAACGGGGGGACTAAACGACCCCAGCGCCTACTTGTATATGGCATCAGGAGAATAAAACATTGGAAGTGTTTATGACCGTGCAATAATTTATTCATGTTTTCGCGTACACATATTTTACTCATTTGTGTATTTTATTCATTTTTGTTAGTTTGCCGAATGCTAACTAACTAACTAACTAACTAACTAACTAACCATCACGCCATTTCCCCGGAGGGGTAGGCAGAGAGGATAGAACGCCACAACACTCTGTCCTGGCACACTTCCTTTGCTTCCTTCACACTCATACATCTTCTCATGCACGCACGTCGATTATTCCGACTTTTCACATGACCACTTTCAAGAATTTGTTGTACTTGATCATGCCATGTCTTTCTCGGCCTTCCTCGACTTCTACAACCAGACACATTCGCATCATAAATCTTTTTAGCCGTTCTTTCATCATTCATTCGCTCCACATGACCGAACCATCGCAAAAGACCTTTCTTAATTTTGTCGATAATGCTTAACTCAGCCTTGCATTCTGCTCTAATTTCGACATTAGGGCACCTATCATACATTGTTTTTCCGCACATTCGCCTGAGGGATCGCATTTCAACAGCATTCAGTCTACTTTCGTCCCTTTTTTTCCAACTCCATGCTTCGCTTCCATACATTAGGGTTGGTACCAGAACTCCATTATGAACTGCTAATTTAGCCTCTTGCGATAGACACTTATTTGCTACGACAGACTTTAAGGCACCATTAACTCTGTTACCGGCACTAACCCTCCTTTCAATATCCTTGTCCATATTTCCATCTCTAGTAAACATACTACCCAGATATACAAATTCTTCGACCTGTTTCAAACTATCTCCATTTACTACAATCTTACATTCAGTCATAGTTACATAATGCTTATGTACATAAAGTGTAATTGACCAAATCGGTCTACGGGGGATTCGAATCCCCCCCTTCAGTCCGGCTAGGTTAACGGCCTTATTTCTTATTTTTTGTAATATTTCACTTCCGATTGGACCGCAGTTAATAAAAGTAAACCTTATCTGGACACTTTTGTCACTGTTTTTTATAGGGTCACAATATCTCCTACCATAATATAATTACTTTATAGCAGGCGTGGGTAACTCGAGATTATTTGTTGAGCTGCCAGTCTTCTCGAGAACTCGAGCTGGAGTTTTAAATCCGGCTCGCAGATCAGCTGGCATTATTTCACGTTAATGCCGCGAGCTCTGTCGGCTATGGCAGTAAGCCGAACGACACAGGTCACACTGTTGGGCTCAAATCTGATGTACTGGCGATATTCATCGCGCGCCGTGACGGCTTATGGGGAATAGGGATTTGCAATTTACACAGGTTGATCTATAGGGCAAAAAAGTACATGTAATGAATATAGAGGAAACAAGGTCTTAAGCAGAGCGGTGTGGCTATCTTCTGCCTGCCCCGGGATACGGTTTGATGGTTTTTAATATCTTAACAGAGATAGAAAGAAAAAATGTTAAAACGAAGGATTTACAGGGCTTGTGAGCTGTCATTGCCTGGTTGGTAAATGTTAAAACTTCCATATCCCCCTTTTGTAAATGGTATCCGTCTCTCATGTAATATGTTCTTTTTCTTAGCGGTGGGGGTAACTGTTATGCAAGCTCCTAACGTCACTGCGACCTATGAAGATCTATTGTGACGAGTCCCCGTGAATAGTTCTCGGCCTCTATAAAGAGCCTGGCTTCTGTGTGGAAGGCGAGAGTTTACATTTTGCTAAATCTCCATCTCCAAGCCCAGATCCGTCAAGTATTGGGCTATTAGGAAGGGGGCGAGCTCTTTAACGGGGGGATTCGAATCCCCTATGTACGGATTTGGTTAATTTCACTTTATGTACATAAGCATTCGGAAAACTAACAAAAATAAATAAAATACATGCATGAGTAAAATATGTGTATGCGAAAACATGAATAAATTATTGCACAATCATAAACACTTCCAATGTTTTATTCTCCTGATGCCATATACAATTAGGCGCTGGGGTCGTTTGGTCCCCCCGTTCGGATCATGTGTAATTTTTGGATGGTTAGTGAGGGAAAGGTTAACATCCTTAGGTTTAACCATTGGTCCCCCCAGGATAAGACTCCTTTTATGATCATTAATAAAGCATCACATTAACATAGAATGTGTATAGGTGTTCCCTCATCTGCACTCCAGAACCTACATCTAGAAGTTTCTGAAAGGTTCATTCTAGCAAGGCGTTTGTTCAATCTGCAGTGTCCTGGAAGGGACCTTATGGAATTTGTTAATCTTAATAATTTTATAGGGGTTGAATCCAGTCCTTGTCAAGAAAAATTTGGTCATGACAAACTCGAAAGGTTGTTGGTCAAAGAAGTATAAAATCCGAAAAATATTTTCAGGTGTTTCTTATTAAAAATTAATAATAAATTTTGTAAATAAATATAGTCCAGAATTCCAACCGTCCATATGCTCTGTATCTGCAGTTTATGTTGTAATCTAGCTCTTATTTGTAAACGATCGTAGTGCGTACATCTAATTCGCTGTGTTTTAAACATCGAAAACATAAATATAGGAAACATTATAAACTTACATGCTCGTCCAGGCGGTTTTTTAATTTCGCTTTACCGGGAAGGCCTTTCCATTGCCCCACAAATCGGTTTGTCAAATAAATATGCAATTTTATTTCAGGGTGGGTTTGCAAAATGTTACGAAATCGTGCACACGACGACGAAAGAGGTGTACGCGGGGAAGATCGTCTCCAAGAAGCTGATGGTGAAGGCGAACCAGAAGGACAAGATGTCCCAGGAGATCGCCATCCACCGCTCTCTCTGCCACAAGCACGTGGTCGGATTCCACAGCTTCTTCGAGGACAACCTCAACATCTACATAGTCCTGGAATTGTGTAAAAAAAGGGTAGGTCTGTTTGGAAAGAAACATTTTCTGTTCAATAGTAACCGACGAGTGTTTTTGATTCGGTAGCTATTGTCACGAAAGAATCCTCACGATATGCCAGTTAGTGTATACTGCCATGCCCGGGACCCGGGTTCAATTCTTAATACTGCAATATTTCACAGTCCCCGCACTGGCACCTGAAGTGTGAGACTGATCATCTTGCCTCCACCTATATCAGGTTGCTAAAACAATTCCTCTTCTCTAACTCATGTAGTGTCCATGCAGCTCAACTGTAGAATCATCTCCTGTCCTCTGTCAAAGATATTTCTGCAATATCTCTGTTTAAATCACGCTTGAAGAAACATCTCCTCTTTCTTAACCTCCTAATTTCCTTTCTCTTTATTCCCTTGTTCCATTTATTTACAAATATTGCTTTTCTATTTTTGTATCTCTCTCTTCTCTCTTTTCCACATCCGCTCCTAAGTGGAGCATGTAGACCCTATTGCCAGCCAGCACTCTCGCCTACTCCCACGTCAATCCAGCGGCCCTTAGTTCCGCCGAATAAAGTCAAAAGATCGTCATCGACTGCATTCCAGGACAGCGTGAGCCCGTAAGTTTAAAGAAGAGGCGACTTGGATTTAGGTTCTCCTGATGCATGCGCAGCACGTGTCCAAGCCAAGACCACCGCTGCATCCTTAAGATACTCGTTATAGGAGGCTGCTGCGTCCGCTCTCGGACTTCAATGTTAGTTATAAAATCAAACCACCTTATACCTAATATTCTTCTCAAGCACTTTACTCTCAAAACTCAGAAGTTTGGTGTTTAAAGGTTTGGTAAGGTGCCAAGATTCACACCCATATAGGAGCACTGGCATTTTACGAGTGTTGAATTTTTGTATCTACTTTGTTTTATTTTCTTTTGTAAGCGAAACTTTCTGAAACATAAATTACACAAATAACACTTTTATTTTATTGAATGGTTGGAAGAAGTTGCTATTTCATAATTAGCCAAATGACAATTTCTCATATCATGTATAAGAATTTAAATATATAAATTTTTTCATTTAAATTATTTATTGACAATTCTTGATGGAATTCCATTGTAATGTAAGGAATGCCATTGTAATGATGTAATAACTTAAATTATCCATACACTGTATAATATTCACCAGTCTGAAGATGCCCATTAGAGGGTGAAAGCGCTAATTGGTCAAAATAAATAAGTGGAAGTGTGCCAAGTATTTTTTAAATTAATAACTTATATGTAAATATACGTTATTACATCATATCAATTTTACTGTGTAATGTAAGACCGAGATAAGCATTATCCACAAAATCATGAAAGGAGTTCTGCTCTGATTTGTACATGCGGAGCGGATGGACGACGAAAGAATGACTTAAAAGAATTACCATGTGTATGTTGATGGACTCAGAAAACGAGGAAGGATAAATGAAGGACATGCCGAAAGTTGAAATAATCAGTAAGCAAGGTGATGCAGTGATATTATTAATTATTTACGGACTTTTATCAATCTGTTTATTAAACTATTTATCAATGGTAAATGCATTTCTTTATAATAATAGAGACAAGATAAAATATACATGAAATATATTTACAAAAGGGTATTCTCTTGGCTTTATTGCCCCCAGTACCGCTGAGGCCGGGCTCGAAAGTGAACCATTTGTCATTATTGAGAGCCTAGCAGTCAGCCAACAAATTATTATTCTTTATTCGGATAACCAACAGCTACATTTATGAAAAAAAATAAGCCAATTACAGGTTTTTACAAATAGCACCACAGTAATTGAAATTAAATTATCAAACAGAAAACAAACAATGATCTAAATCTAAAAGAAAAAAAGAAATTGGAAAAAATTATTAACATCATTAAATATCGGGGTACCTAGCTAGCTACATTTATTCATTCATTATTTATTTACGGTAATTTATTTATTCAGTAATTTATTTATCTATTTCGCACCCGGAACAAATATTATTTCTCAATTGGTAAAACGATTATAGAGGAAAGAAGGATAGACCGAGGATGAGGAAGGAGACGTTTCTTCAGATGTGATATCATTGTGTTTTGTTTCCAGTCCATGATGGAGCTCCACAAGCGGCGAAAAGCCATAACAGAGCCGGAGACCAGGTTCTACATGAGCCACATCCTGTCAGGAGTACAGTACCTGCACAGCAATAGGATCATTCACCGGGACCTGAAATTGGGAAACCTGTTCCTCGATGATAACTTGCATGTGAAGATTGGGGACTTTGGACTTGCCGCTAAGATTGAATATGAAGGTATGGTAATCAATTATCAGTTTTTCACAAATATAATAGTAACATATTACAACAGGGACTGCAGAACTCTACGCATCTACAGGGCTTATGACATGTCATTGGCTGGTTTAAGTGGCCACTTTACACACTGTAACATTTACCATTCTGTCTATATTTTAACATCTATATTCCTTCGATTCTTCGATCTGTTGATGTTTGTGAAGTAAAAGAGCTGAAACCTTTATTTATGCTGGTGAGATTCATCTAATTGAATTATTTCACCTACTTACTAGGCAACGCCTGAAAATGTTATTTTTTCAATTTCTATACTTCTTCATGGACCAGGTAATTTATCAACAATATTTTGAGTTTCTGGCCACTTAAACCAGCCATTGACAGGTCATAAGTCCTGTAGATGCCTAGACTTCTATATTACTGAAATCTGAAACCTTTATCTATCTGATTTTTGCGAAATTCATTATTCGTCAATGAGCGCGTTCTTGCCGTGTTACCGTTAATTTATCTTTTAATTTCAGGTGAGAGAAAGAAAACGTTATGTGGTACGCCAAACTATATCGCTCCCGAGATTCTGGGTAAAAAGGGCCACTCGTTCGAAGTAGATATTTGGAGTATCGGCTGCATCATGTTCACACTCCTTGTCGGGAAGCCGCCATTTGAGACTGCCACACTTAGGGACACATATAAAAAAATCAAGGCCTGCGATTACAGGTAAAACATAAACACAATCAGTCCCTAGTGACTATTTCATGAGGCGGACCGTTCCACCGTTCCACACGTCTACATATTTACCATTGATAAATGTTTAGCTGGATTTAAGCAAAACTTCAACGTTTTTAATTTCATAAAATGTCCCCTCGGTTGCACATTCCGGTTAAATATTTTTAAAATATGTCATAATACCTATGCAGCATTTTATATATTCCAATAAGGTCGTGTCTTTCTCACTCTTCTCCGTTCTAGTGTGTGGTCAGGTCAAGCTCCGAAGCCTTTCCTCATATGGAAATCTACACAAAACATGCGGTGTCTTGGTAAAATGTCTTTGCGGTCTCTCCAGCATGTCGATGACCTTTCCGAAATACGGATTCCATCATTGAAACGCTTGTTCAATTAAAGGCCTTATGTCCTTGTGAAGAAAGTGGCATCTCCAGTTTTACATAAAATGAGTTGCAATTTTTTTGTATCCTATTTACAGTCATGTTGTTGTAGTTTCTGAGGAACGACAAACACAAAAACGGCTGTATCTTCATATTTTAACGGGAGCAAATCGTTAAAATAAAAGATTTAGCACAGCTTACAATTATATTTGACCTTCAATAAAAATGTTTATGCGAAAATAAATAAATAAAATAATCGTTAGTCACTTTAAATCATCACCACCGTTTATATCTTCCTACAGAAAAATGTCTATATGCCCAGCCCGTTCTCAGTGAACGATGAAACTAGCCGATTACCTCAGCTTATTCCTCCATACAAAAAAGTACACTATATTTTACATCTTTTTCCCAAGTCAGCTTTTTTAGTACTAAAACAAGCTTGCAGATTACAAATATTATTTGAAAATTCTCTATTTGGAAACTAGTATTTCGAACATTATTTCCGAAGGACTATTTTTCTTTGAAAGGATACCGTTTACTGACATATTATGTATCACAAAAGACATGTGGCATTTGCAGTGGCCGTTTTTGGCATTATTCATTTTAAAAGGAATCGGCCAGTGCTCAGTGTAAACAGTTACTGCAGAATGTCATGGTGGTATTTGCTAATACGCTTTTGTACTAGTATTAAAATAGTGAAGAATAAAGCATCGTATATCGCGTGGTTAATAATGGTTGTTGTTTGAGTAGATTTTTTTTAAAGAACGACCGAAAAAAATAGTCATTTATCATTATATTAAAACAATTAGTAACGAGAAAATGTTTAAAAAGGCTATAAAAAAATGGATAGTGGAGCTAGGTAGAAGTAAAATGGATTGTCTCATTCGCCCATACCAATATTGAATCAACTGCTCCACAAGTATATAGCTTATACCCAGGTTATTGTCAAAGCACTCGAAAATGGTCAGCAGATTGATGTTCTTTATACAGATTTTTCTAAGGCATTTGACAAAGTAGATCATAAAATTCTCATGTATAAATTACATGCCTTGGGAATAAGAGATCCATTACTATCATTTATTAAATCGTATCTAACTAGTAGGACACAAAATGTTCGGATAAATAACTATTTATCAACCAGTATTGATGTTACATCGGGTGTACCTCAGGGTGCTCATTTGGCACCCCTGCTTTTCAATTTGTTTATTAATGATGTTGCTAAATCATTCTCTTACTCTCGTTTTTGGCTCTTCGCGGACGACAACAAAATTCTCAAAATAATTCAAACTTTACAAGACTGCTTTCTTCTTCAATCAGACATTAACTCTTTTAACCGATGGTGTAAAGTCAATAAATTAGAACTAAATATTAAAAAATGCAAAATAATGTCATTTCATAGAACAAAGCAACCAATTTCCTTCGAGTACCTATTAGAAAACTCCAAAATTGATGTAGTCAAGTCCATCAGAGATTTAGGAGTTGTTTTGGACTATAAACTGACATACAACGAGCATATAGATAATACAGTAAATAAATCACTGAAATTACTTGGCTTCATAAACAGAATATCCTCTGATTTTACTAATGTCCGTACAATCAAAACTCTTTATTGCTCAACTGTTCGCCCTCTTCTTGAATATGCCTCAGTGGTCTGGTCTCCATTCTATGTCAATCGCATAAATCACATTGAATCAGTCCAACATCGCTTGCTTCGAAAAATAGCGTGGATGCTTGGACTAGAGAGAGATAATTATTCTTATGCTGAAATAGAGTCAATGTTAAATATTTCTAGTCTACAAAAACGTAGAACTAATATTGACTCCATATATATGTTCGGCATACTAAATGGTATAATCGATGTTCCATCATTACTGGGACAAGTAAAATTCAATATTCCGACTCGTAGATTGAGAAACAGTGAAGTACTGTTCATCGATCAGCATAGAACAAACTATGGCCTAAATTCTCCAATGACCCGCCTTTGTCGTATTGTTAACTCAAGACAGGATCTGGACTTTTTTGGTTTAAGTTTACAACGATTTAAACGAGCACTAAATAAATAGTCCAGATCTTGTCTCGATGTCCCTTATGTTTGTCAATGCTTCTTTCTTTTTTCTTTAAATGTTTTAAACTACTCTTTTATTGTAATATTTAAACCTTATAAATTGTATACATGGACTATGTCCGTTAATAAATAAATAAATAAATAAATAAATAAATGTTAGGTTTTTGTTATTTTTTTCATTATGTGTTTTGTAGTATAAATAATATAGATGTATATAAATACCTTATTTTAAAACTGTCTGAATATTTGTTAATTATGTTTGTTTTTTAAATTAGTCTTCTTTGTTTATTCTCAAATGTAATTTCAAAAAAGTATATTGTTAAGTGTCATCGGCACGGGAAACCCCAGTGAGGTCACATTATTTTTATTATTAATTATAGTTTGTAAGCGAAAAATATGAATAAATAAATATTAGTTCCAATTTTTGTAGATTACCTATAAAATAAATCACGGCTCGCTACTGCATTTTAACCCTTCCCCCATGACTGCCCCCGGCACGAGATACATCAGTTAAATCCCAACAATCACAAGGTCTCACAACTAGAAGCTCTATCGTCCAATTCCACCTCAATCCCGAGAAAAACCTTTCCAGCAGGGTAGTTCCAGACTGGAATAAATTGCCAAGCCTAGATGTCCATTCCATTTTGGTCAACCAGTTCAAAAACCGTTTGGATCCTTTTTTGAAGAAAGAAGATATAAGCGCACCAGCAAAGGCGGCCTGCCTGTAACAAATAATAACCAGAATAATGCGGCAGGCAGAGTAGAGATCTTGGGTATTTTTCACCACGACAATATAGAAATCATAATGTTTTGCCTGACATTTAAAATTTGCCTGTTTCAGAATGCCGTCGTACGTGAACCGGGCGGCGGCGTCCATGATCATGCTCACCCTGCAGGAGAACCCGGCGCTGCGGCCGCCCGTGGAGCGTCTGCAGAGGCACGAGTTCTTCAGCTGCGGGTTTCTGCCGGCGGCACTCCCCGTCTCCTGCCTCACCATGGCCCCCCGCCTGGACCAGCTCGAAGCCAGCGACTCCGCGCGACGGCCCCTAAGCGAGGTCAACGGAGGTACGCCTACATTAATTTTTTTTTTAAAACTTGCGCGATTTTTTTTTCAAAAGCATTTCTCAAACTTAAAACTACATAATAATTCTAAACTTGTTGCAAGGAGAGGGAAAATACTTTCGAGACGGGAATATGGAAGCTCAGGGCGTACAAGGCTTATGACCTCTCATTTTCTTATATCTTTACTTCAGAAAAGATCAGAAAGGATAGCATCCGTTTTTTATAATTGCTGGGTATTTTTATTTTACCATCTTTGCATATTTAAATTTTAGTATCAATTTTTTCGTGTTATGTATGCATTGAAATATTTGTGTTATGTACATAAACGTATATAAAATAAATAAATTGAAATTGGGCTGGTTTAAGAGGCTGCTTCGCCCACTGTGTAACATTCACCATTTTTCCTATGTTTTCATTTCATCACACATTTTCTCTTCCTAGGAGGGAAATCCAGTCTTTCTACAAACATTTGTACATACTCAAAACATTGTACAGTACAATTCATTGTACATACATATTTTGGAGAAAATTTCGAAAATCTGTATCCTATTTTACACGGGGGTTATGTTTTACATAACATTACCATGTAAATAGCAATGTCGTATTTACATTGTATTACTGATATGCAAGATTGAATTTTTGTTTAAAAAAAACTGTTATTTGCACCGTGTTATTTTGAAACCATGTTAAACGAGAATAAAAAGTAAAATTTGTTATTTCAATCATGATTGTCAACCCCTATTTTCTCTTATATACTATAACAATAAGATTTGTTTAGTCTCTAACCAGTCTGATGGTGACAATGAGAATGTTCAGTCAGGGGTGGGCTGCCAATTTTTTTAACAAGGGGCTCGCGGGGGGAGGTGTTTGGGAGGGAAGTTCGTGGGATGGGCGGAAGGGGGAGAGGGGAGGTGTATAATTTTGTTCTAACCATCCAAAACACTATTTTCGAATGGTATTTTTATGACCATGTGTTGAAGTCGTTCTCATAATTAAGACTGCCAGGGCTGTGCATTTACTTAAAATATTAAGTATTAACTTAAATGTTATTTATATGTGTAATCATTTGTGCCCAATTGCGGTAAAGGAACTTACTTAAATTGCATTTATGTACTGATTTGATATAAGAATATTGATTCCTCTTAATTTAACAAGGGGCTCACCGGCCCAAGTTAAATTTAACAAGGGGCTTGCTCGAGCCCCCTGCAGCCCACCCCTGTGTTCGGTGTTTTTTTTTAAATTTAATTTCATAGACTATCAAACTAAACCAATTTAGTTTTTTTATTTTTTTATGTGGGAGTTATATTATCATTACTATGATTTTTTAAAGTTTTGTAATTTTAGAATTCCCCACCTAAACTAATGCCAATTATACCATCACTAGAGATAATGAAGATGAATTACTGATATTTGATCAATTTTTCCACTTAAATTGTTGATTTTTTTCAAATAATTCAATTTTTAGATTGCATTATGTCTGCGGACTCCCCGATGAAGAAAGGAAGCTCGGCACCTAACCCGTGCAACGTTCCGACCTTGGCACAGCTGAAGAAGCAGGCGGCGGAATACAGAGAACACCTTCAGAACCTCAAGGATCAGTTGGTCACACTACTCGAATCAAAGGTAAAATTTTTGGGAACATCTTACCCATATTCAGTAAATGTTACAACTTTTATACTTTGTGAAAATCAACAAATGGACGAGTTGAAGAAATATGGATGTTTAAGCATAGGAAGAATAGTAAATAATGTTGCCACATTTAAACCAAGAACATTGGTCACGGGTATAAAACGTGGGTCGCCGCCAGCTTTTTGTTGTAACCTACAATATTTTCGCATAGATATTTTAGTTTTAATGTAAAATCCTAATTATGTCTTTTTACGACTTATTGTAATTTTGTTAGTTTTTATTCTAACCAACTACGCCACGGCGCCTGTCGTGGATTTTTCTCTGCCAAATTGTTTAGGCATATAATATGCTTCCCCAAATAATTGAAATATTTTTATTAGTTTTATTTTATGCATTCACATTCAAGGAGCATTTACTAAAATAAACATTGGTACAAACATAATAATTTTAATTAGTTAAAAGTTGTTTTTTTTTTTTTAAATGTTTTTAGATAATGATTTCAAGTTGGCTAAAGCATTGAAAAATATTTGAGTGGCATGTGAATGAAAAACATAATTACATAGAAGATTTTTTTTTTAAAAGAGACAATAGCATTTTATGATTTACCCAAATATTCTCATTTTTATTCAGTCTATAAAAATAAAATCTGTTTTTTTATTCAGATTTTTTTTTACTGTAATGTTATCATAATAATTTATTTTGATTATTGTAAATAACGTTACGTCGTATTCAGCCCGCCCGGGAGCAGCGTGGGGCGACAGGAGAGGACGGATCAGACCCGGCCGCCCAGCCACTAGTTTGGATCAGCAAGTGGGTGGACTACTCGGACAAGTACGGCTTCGGCTACCAGCTCTGCGACGAGAGCGTCGGCGTCACCTTCAACGACACCACTAAGCTGATTATGCTCGCCAATGGAGTGTAAGTTATCACAGTCACTATTATCTGCATGGGGATTACAAACGAGTATTTTTATGTATAATAGATATTGATGTATCTTCGCTTAGCTCACAACACCGTGTAAGTCATTTATAATCAATCTAATCATTATACTAACTTGTTGGTAAATTAAATCAATAGAGAAAACGTAGAAATCATCAGACAGTTTATTGTGTTTTTCCGATATTTATTGGTGCCTTTTTCTTGTTTTAGTCCTAATTTTAAAATACAGTTTTTTGTGTTTTACAGATATTTATTATTTATAAATATGATATCGATGGTTCAAACTTTTAAGTAAAAAATGTTTGCTGAATTTATTTTTTTGACCGGGCCCTTAAAAAAATAAATTAGGGGGTTAACTGTACGCTGCCCTAGTTCTTGTATGTTTAATAGATCATTATGCAAATTGTACAAAAGACATTTTATTTGTTTTTAAAGTCAAATAAGTAAAATCAGTAAGTGAAGATTGGCACTAAAAAAATGCTGAAAATACTATTTATTAATGGAAAAAATAATAATTCTTTAGCTACATGAAGGCGTAATAAGATAATGAACATATTGGCATTCATAACTCTACTACTACTACTACCATCACGCCATTTCTCCGTAGGGGTAGGCAGAGAGAATGGACCGCCACACACGTCTATCCCGGCATGCAATCCTAGCCTCTTCCACATTCATACATCTTTTCATACATACCCTTCGGTTCTGTCTGCTTTTGACATGACCAGACTTAAGATTTTGGTTTATCTGATCATGCCACGTCTTCCTCGGTCGTCCTCGTCTCACATTGCCGTTCATTTTCGCCATGTATACTTGTTTTACAATTCTTTCGTCGTCCATTCGTTCTACGTGACCGAACCATCTCGGAGACCCTTTCTTAATCTTATCAATTATACTTGTCTCAGATTTACACTCTCGTCTGATTTCATCATTCGTAACCCTGTCATACATTGATTTCCCACACATTCGTCTAAGAGATCGCATTTCAACCGCGTTCACTCGGCTTTCATCCTTCCTCTGCCACTTCCATACATAAGTGTTGGGACTAAAACTCCGTTGTGCACTGCCAGTTTAGCTTCGGTTGACATATTTTTTATTTGAAATTACTGTGCTTAGTGCTCCGTTCATTTTTTTGCCCGCATTCACTCTTCTTTCAACATTTTTTTCTACTCTTCCATCTCTTGAAAACATGCTTCCCAGATACACAAATAGTATAACTCAATTTTTTTTAAATGGTTTATTAAACATATGTACAAAAACTAGGGCAGCGTGTAGTCAGTTTTGGAAAAGAAACCCACAATAAGCATTTTAACAAATTTCAATAGTAAATCAAAAATGTTCATTACACTTCACGACCTATTTTGGATTTAGTTTCAAACAACGATTGTACGATGTATGTATTTTCAACTAGCATTTCTGTGTTTTTTTTTGTGAATGAAATCATAAGATGATTAACCTTAGGAAATTAAATCCTAAAACAAAGTTTTAATGTATTTATTTCATAAATTGACATAATTAACAGAAATGTGCACTACATCAACCATAGAGGCCAGGAGTGTTATATGACCCTGAGGGAGTACCCGCAGGAGTTGGACAAGAAGATGAAACTGCTCAGCTACTTCCGGAGGTACATGAGCGAGCATCTCATGAAGGCCGGTCAGTGTGCTTATTTTATTCATTCATCTTTTGCGCAATATACAGGGCGATTGGAAATTTGACCTATTCTTTAAAAGGGGTTATTCTAGAGGTCATATGCAACTAAACGACCCTTCGTCAACTAGGGGCCGAAAATTATTGGTTCAGAGTTGCAGAGTTGGAAAAAAATCTAATATTTATAATAAAAAATCAGGCTACGTAAGTTAAAAAAATTAAATTTGGTAAAGAATTGATTTACTAGAAATTCCAAATAAACAAAAAGCGTGATTTCTGACAGTGAATGGCCCATTTCTCATGTATTGTCCGAATCTACGCACAGTAAAAATAGGGGCATTTTCAACGAGTAGTAAATAAACAATATTTTGAGTTTGTCTAAATTTTTGTAAACAAGGACTGGATTCAACTCCCTGGGGAGCTGTTTATATTAACATATTACAACAGAGATGAAGAACATTATGTCCATGAAGAAGTAAAGAAATTGAAAAAATAACATTTTCAGGCGTTGCCTAGTATGTAGGTGAAATAATTCAATCAGATGAATCTCACCCGCATAAATAAAGGCTCCAACTCTTTAATTTCTTAAACATTAACAGATGAAAGAATTGAAGGAATATTGATGTTCAAATATGAGCAGAATTGTGAATGTTACACAGTGTGTAAAGTGGCCACTTAAACCAGCCATTGACAGGTCATAAGCCCTGTAGATGCCTAGACTTCTATATTACCTTCTCTTAAATGTTCTTCATCTCTGTTGTATTATGTTAGTAGTAAATAACGCACTATTCAAAAATAGAAATCAAGTTGGTATAGAGTGGAATTTGACCCTCTGATAGTGAGTCCACAACACGGGACCACAACCCGAATCTGTCTATCCATCGTATTTAGGCCCTTCCCGGTCTTCTTTGTCCTTGCGGCGTGTTCTTATCATACGCTAATCAAGAAATGCGCAGAATAGTTTTTGACTTATTTCCAAACACTTCTCTGTCAGCATTTGTTGTGCAAAAATTTGATCCGTGCATCCATGTCCACTCGTGAAGGCTCCTTGCACATCCCACACTTTATTTTTCGTCACCTTTCTTACTCTCTAAATTCTAATTTTCCCATACAGTTTACCGACAGAACTCAGAAGACTGATATAGATCCTTTTCCCTTATATAAAGACTCGACAACTTTTACAAAAAAATGTATTTTTGGCTGTGAGTCTAAAACCTTTTCTAGCATCAAGCGTGTAGAATTAATATTGTTTTAAATTAATGTAAAATAATCCAATTTCAAAGGTATCTGTATTATGGTTATGAGCGCAGTGGCACTAATATTAACGAATTGTATATGATACCTTATTGGCTGCGTTCAAAACACACTGACGAATCAAATATCAATTTCCTTGACCCTTTCCTTCTTTACCTGATAGTTATGCCTCCTGTTCCATTTTTCAGGCGCTTCGATCCCGGTCCGTGAGTCGGACACCCTCTCCCGCATCCCCCACTTGCACGAGTGGTACCGCACCAGCACGGCTGTCGTCATGCAGCTGACTAACGGCACTGTACAGGTAAACAGACATAATCGGCCCTTTCCTCACGTTTAACGGACAAAGGAATGCCTGCCTCGAAACAGGTTGTACCTAGATTGGCAGAGTACACACAATCTAGTAAATCTATTACCACAAAAATGTGGTAGATTATAGAAATTTTTATGTTAATATACCATTATTATCCCTCTGGCCGCCTCCCTCCGTGGTGCTTGACTCGCACACGGAAGGTTCCGGGTTCGATTCCCGGTAAGAACACAAAAATCAAATGTGATTTTTCTCGCGCCTGGGTATTCTGTAATGTAATTCACCACTGTAATTGGACCTCCTGGCCTGTTGTGGCGAAAAAAAAAACATTAAAACACAAATACATTAAAATTGTTACATTAATATAATGTATAATGTTAAATTAGTAATGTCATACAAATTGTGTTATTGTAAATATGTACATAAATATTACTTAAATTATTATAAAAAAAAAAAATGTTTCTTTTATACGGTTTTGAAACAACATGTTTATTATTAATTTAACAATGCGTAATAGTAATATAATTACACATATAGTAAAACACCTGTTTTAGCAGTAAAAAAAGGCATTTAACTGAGGAAAACGCTAAAGTGAGGAAATAAAAAACTGCAGAAAAATTGCAAAAACAGTCATAATTACGGATTATTCATATTTACCTATGATTTCATTTTAAGAATATGTATTTTTTCAATCAATACCTCAACGTGTTTTTTTATTGAATTAAAAAAACATTTTTACATAATTTTATATATATATATATATATAGTTGGATAATTTATATAGCGCCAAGGGCGCTGTACAATTAATAAATATCCCAGTACGTCTTGCAGCTACAGAGCGCATGGACAGTTAGAAATTTAGCCCCCATTTACACATTTTAAAAATTGACAATTAAATTTAGTGTATTAATGATACTAAAAAAAAACAAATAATATGAATAATAAAAAGGAGTAAGATTACAACACATCTTGCAGCTACTAAGCGCATAGACTGGACTTCTAGACCCCATTTACAAAATTTAGGTATTTTAAAGTTGATATATGAAAGCTAGATAACCAATCATCGTGCAGCTACAAAGCGCATGGATGAGTGGAATTCCAGCAAAGTTAGAATGATATCAATAAATTTACAAAAAATAGAGCGTAGTAGTAAGTTTGTCAAGTGTTCATGCCAAGAAGTAAGCAATAAAAAACTAAATAAACAAAGCACTGTATCAACTTTATGGTTAACAAAGGGAGATAGATGTCCGAAGAGAATCTTTTGTAGACAGTAGGTAGATACCGTCACCATGTGCTCACTGGCTGCTGGAGAATTTCTGGAAACGCACGTGTGTAGACTATATGTACGCACTTAATCTTAAATACACGAAAATATCAATTTGAATTTGGAAATGAATATTATGGAAAATGTATATTTAGTATGGATGGCAAAAGATCCCATACGAGGAAGCTATAAAGGTACTTAAAATTGTAATGATATTAAAATGCAAATGATTTCAGATAAACTTCCAAGACCACTCTAAGGTGATCCTGTGTCCGCTGATGGCGGCCGTCACGTACATCGACGTGGAGAAGAACTTCTCCACCTACCGCTTCTCTACCATCCGCGACAACGGCTGCTCTCCCGCCCTGCAGCACAACCTGCGCTATGCCGTCGACAAGATCGCCTACCTCATCACCAAGAACTCGTGCTAGCGCCTCCTCTGGATCACTATCTAACTAAGCCGAAAGTATTTTTGACATGTTTCCACAGAGGTGAAGAAATTCTCAGAGAAAGGTATACATTTGGAATCCTCAGAAATGATATTTGCCGACAAGGACTCAACAAGGAAAGGGATATACGTATTACAAGAGATATAAAAATGTTTTTAAAGAGGAAATATGAAAGCGTCGGCATATACAGGGCTATGAGCTCTCATTGACTGGTTTATGTGGCTAATTTATTTTTGTCTTCGGGGAGTCGGATGAATCTCACTCGTATAAATAAAATTTCACCTCTGGCTGTGACGCATTTTGTGAAAAAATCGACAGATGGAAGAATCAATTAAATATGGATATTCAAACATAAGCGGAATAAAAAATGTTACACACAGTGTGTAAGGTGGCCAATGGCAGATCATAAGAACTGTAAATGCATAGACTTTCATATCCCTAATTAAAAAATGTTGAAATTATACTCAGAGTGATAATACACCACCCGCTATAGACTCGCTCGTACGGACAAACATTATTCTATGATTATCCACCACGAAGTTAGAAATACAACGGGGCGAAGGTACTCGGGTCAAGAATTGCAAGCGCAAACCAAAGCCGTCCGTTACATGTTTGCTGTTAAACCAAACCAAAAATTTGGAACGCTTTTGTTCTATGCAATGGAGTGAAAAAGCATCTCTGTAAGCGGGAGTGAATTTTTATTCTGAGGAATTATAAACTTTTACTCACGCCACATAGACTTGTAAGCGCTGAAAAAATGTCTGTCTTAAAGCTGAAATCTGATCAGATTTTGACTCTAAAAATGTTGTATTGTGTTCACTGGAACCTCTTTTTACACGGTTTCAAATTGACACACTGCAAAAATTTGTTGAAAATTTTTTTTGAACATTCATTTAACAATGCGTAATAGAAATATAATTCTGTATGCGAGAGGATGTGTCTATTTGCTATATCTGTATGTGAGAGGTAAACTACAGAATATAAAAAAACCCAACTTTTCAGGAAAGACAAATTAGTGATCTTTTTATACTTTAAACATCTGGTATTATTTTAAGTAAATTTGTTTTCTAAAATATGTTAATTTTTATGTGTTTTTACAATTTTGTTTTTAGACTTTTTTTAATGCCTAAAATGGAGATACATTTGTTTACTCCTAAATATTTTTATGGTACAATATCAAAGGTCGTATGGGAAAACAACGATAAATATTTAAAAATCCAGAAAAGAAAAAAAACGTTCCTTTATAATTAGTGAAAATCGGTGTTATTTATTATTTATGAGAATGTTTTTTGCAGGGATAATAATGCTATTTTAAAATAATAAAATGTTAAAAGGGTGCCTATACATGAACAATAGAATTTAAATTTCGTGCATTTATTGTCGTATAAAATTACTTAAGATTTTTGATAAACCAACAGTAAAGCTTCTTTTTAGGAAATAGCAAACTCTATTTTGTTTTTTTTATAAACAAAAAAATAATTAATGCTGTAATTTTTTTTCTTTGTACTGTGTGTTTTCTTATTGTCCTTTACCTCTAATGTGGTGTGGAGTCACAATAAAAAATAAATAAATAATCTTTGTTATTAAAAAATTATGAGTTACTGTTACCTTGTAAAAGAGGACGAAAAATTTTATTTCAACATAGTAATAACTTAATTTAATCATATTTGGAGTTATCGTAGTTTAGCTCTCCCATACAGAATTATAGTATGCATTATTGGAATGCCCAACATCGCTCCTTTACTTTGATTGTGATGATGAATAATCTCTATCATGAATTTTTAAGTATTTTGATGTTAAATATTAAACGATTTAATATTTTTGAAACCCTGAAACGATTTTTATACAAGGAAACCTTTCCACCATTGTTCTTTTTTATTTTTATACTGTATTGTGAGGAACGTATCCCCCATGTAAAAAGAGGTTCCAGCGTTCAGTTGAAATATTGTATCGTCGCCGTTCAGGCAAAAGTCGCCAACCCAAAAAACATCATTTTGCAAAATCGCAATTTGAAAGTTTGATGGAGACCAATGAAAAATCTGATTTTTGTGTTTAATGTTTGTTTCATGTCTTTTTTTATTAACTCCATTGGCAACTTTTTCCTTCGAGGCTTTGGTTAAGTGCCTTTTGTTGTTTATAATCTGGACAATGCAAGCCATAAAAGTTAGTGAAAGGAAGGAAATATATTTTTTTATATGGGAGTTGCTTTATTATTTACCTTGCTTATAATATACAAGGTTTATATTTCAAAAAGTGGATTTTTCTGCAATTAAATATCTTAAAATGTATCTAAACTATTGGGATCAGGGATGGGCTAATCAGGAACCTATCGGCATTTGCTCACGTGGAGAGGAAACCACTTAAAACTCTTCGAGAGAAGCCGGCCCGTTGGCAGTAGTCAACAGGCCTTCCGTTCCACTAGAGAAGTGTTCGGCGTTTCCTTCCCTACTTTGGTTTATTTGACCAAAAATGAATTTTTATTTAAAGAAATATGTTTTAACACACAAGGTCACGTGGTAAAAAAGAAATAATTTAGATTTACGCAACTTTTTTGTAACGTAGTTACCTCGGTGATGTTTGCCTCTGAAAAGACATAATTTTACTCTTCGAATGGCCATATTCAAGTCACAACTGTCAGTTTTAGGGTTAGTCACTTTCGCTTGAGCTGCGACGGTATATGAATGCTAAATTTAATCAAACATCCTAATTCTGATACAATTTTTCGCTCAGATTTCTGTGTACGCATGCGAGTACTATATTAAAATCGGAAAAACTGTCTCCATCGCATTTTTTAAATATTCAGAATCCGCGTGCGTGTCAGCCCGGAGCGCTTAACTTTCTCGTTACTGGAAATTTGACATCTTGCTGGGTAATGGAAACGCCTGTAAATATAACTAAATTTGTAAATGTAAAAAATGATTATTTTTGTATAAGTTAGTGTGCATTGAGTGAAAGTACGAGGGGCCGAGTGGCCGAGTGTGTGCGGACGTATTTCCTCGTCAGTTAGTCCTATTACCGGAAATAATTGCATTGTTATTCGGTAACACGTGTTATCTTTAAGTGAATTTAATGGTTATAAAACTTAAATTTATTGCAACTGAGAGGGAAAACATTTTACGGGAGGGATACGAATGTTCAGGCATTTACAGGACGTATGACCTGTCATCGGCTATCACTGTGTAACATTTACCATTCTGCCTATGTTTTAACATCCGAATTTCATTAACTTTTCCATAACTGTTGAAAATATATGAGGAGCAAATATCAAAAAAGCAATTTGTCCAAATTTGGAAAAAATATTGGTTTATATTAGATTTTATAATTCATATCTAAATCTATGAGAAATAACCACACAATTGATTCGAAATGCGTTTTTTCCTATATAAAATATGTACATCGTACATTAAAAAAACTAGTGTTGTTAAAAAAATGTTTTCTTTATTTTTCAAGCTATATTCAAGCATAAGCAAATGCCTGGGCTTCCTCCACATATTCCCTTCTCAAAAATAGTTTCCCTCTCTTGCAATAAATACACATCTAAATAACTCCCTAGGGAGAAATTCCAGCCTGTCTACAAGCATTTGGACATACTCAAAACACTGTCTTTAATGTCTCAGCAGAAATTTACTACCAGCAAGTATTTTGTCACTGAATAAAATCTATAATTTTAACGGTGATTATATGTTGTGCAAAAGGCACTAATTATGCAGCATTGATACATCATACCGTCTGTGCATAGGGCACTGTTACATGAAGGTAAGGTCTAAAGGAAAAGCCTTACTAAAGATAAAAATAATCTAATGAATTTATTAATCTAATACATTCATTTCTGGTGTTCCATATTTTTAGATTCTTCAAAATTTCTAAATTTAGGAGGGTCAAGATCTGGGATTTGCCCCTTCCCTCCAAGATAACAAGTTTAAACAAATATCAAACCTTCCCATGGCAAAAAGATGTTTCAAATATTAAGTTCGATTCACTAGTGCATTCATCTATTTACTTATTTATTCTATTACTTATTCATTCGACCATTCATTTACTGATTCATTCATTCATTCCATTACTTATTCGTTCATTCATTCCATTACTCATTCGTTCATTCATTCCATTACTTATTAATTAATTCATTCCACTACTAATTCATTCATTTGATTATAATTAATTCATTCGATTACTAATTCATTAATTCGATTACTAATTTATTCATTCCATTATTAATTCATTCATTCATTTGATTACTAATTCATTAATTCATTTGATTACTAATTTCAAATCCATTAGATGATTTTCATTAGAATGAATCATATCTAACATCATCCTTACACTTCAGGTTCCAGTCCAGGAACATGAAATATTGCAATGTAAATCCGCCTTTCAATTCAATAGTTCATGTTGACCATCTCGAGAATCAACCGGGCACCTCGAACTCGGTAGGCGAATGCATGAACAGCCACACTATGAGACGAACTTATCTCCACTCGATTTCCTTATTTAGGATTTCCACCCGAGAGTAGCCATCGAGCGGAAAGCAATCCGGGATTCTGGTTCTATTTGACAAGAAGAACTGTGTTCTTAATCCGCCCGGACATATAGAGAAACAAATTTGTATAAATTTAATTTATTTATAACACTGTTTTTGTAAATAATTGCATAAATAATGTTTAATGTATTACAACAGAGATGCAGAACATTTTAGAGAAGGGAATACGAGAGTCCGGGCATTTACGGGGCTTGTGACCTGTCATTTATAAAGTCGCAAATTTGCATTTATTGAGACACAAAACAAATATGAAAAATAAACTACAATATTATTATAGTTTAACAAGAGCATCATTAAAAAATAATACATCAATTGTAATATGAAAAGAACAAACAAAGACAAACATTTGATTTACGTGAAACGACCTACTCCAATAATTGAAAAATTGCTTAAATATCTCCCCCCAAGGGAAATCCAGTAGCTGGTTTTAAATGTGGGTAAACGCTGTGTAAAGTTCACCATTCTGCCTAAGTTTAAACATCCATATTCCTTCAATGCTTCCATCTGTTGAGTTTTTCGAAGTTAAAGACCTGAAACCTTTACTTATGCGGGTGAGATTCATCTGCCTGAATTATTTCACCTGCTAGCGCAACGCTTGAAAATATTTTTCAAGTTTTATACCTCTTAGACTAGTTGGTTAAAGTAATGATATTTTGAGTTAGGCCAAATTTTTGCAGACACGGACTGGATTTGTTTGTTGCATTTAAAAAATATTTTTATGTAACGAATGTATTATATTCTTTACCATTTTATAAAATAATTTTAATTAGAAAATTTTAAGAATTGACTGGACACTTCTTCTGCCTTGAAAACGCTAAACAAAAAAATCTAATTGCTATATTTTTTTTAAGAATTGAAGATAACATTTTTAATAAATTGATTAACTGATAGAGAAACTTCGATTACAATTATCAACAAGTTACAATCGGTAATTAAATCTCTAATTATTATGATGATTGTAAAAATAAATTCACAACTTTTATTTTGTCTACCGTATATGTGTAACTTGAAATTATGTAACAGCTGTCAGAAATTCTACTTGTTTTACTGTTACGATTTGGTTCCTATTTTTTTATCTGTTATTCATTCCGTGAACTTAAAAAGTATGTCTGTTGAATCTGGTCTACTTTTACTCTACTGTTTAAAAAAGATGTTTGATAATTTTTAATACATACCTCAATATTCTATCTTAATTTTGATGTTAGTTACTACAGAGATAGAAAACGGTTTTGAGACATAAGCCCTGTAAATGCCTATACACCGAAACCTCTTTTACGCAGTTTTAAAATAACATGGTACAAAAATTACATTAAAAAAATTTGGAACATTAGTTTAACGATGCGTAATATAATAATACTATTAGTTTTTAGAACTCTCTACATCGCTCTTTTACTTACGTGGCATAATATATGAGAGTGATAGTTGTGATTGTAAAAAATCTTTGTTACGATTTTTAAAAGTATTTTATTATATCGTAGGGTAATTGCTACAACCAGATAACTTCAAAATAGGGATTTTTGAGTTAGCCACTAAAGCAGATCTCTGTATCGTCTATGAATGCTACAAACGGACAAGTTTCGATGCATTCAAATATCTGTATGTTTATGCACGGGAGTCGCATTGAATGAAATGTTCAGGAAGCAAGATTTTGTGATTGTGCAATTTCTAAAACATCATAACTTTTGAACCAAATGAGATAATTACAACCTATAAAGATTTTTTTTTTTCAATAATAATAGTACATATTAAAATAATGTATCTGCACCACAATTATGAACGCTGTCTTCTTCGGTAGATATCGAGACGGTATAAATTAACCGATATTTGTGTATTTGAATAAATCCTTCGCATAAAATAAAAGTACATTGTTTTTCTTATTTTACAAATTAAAAAAGTTGAAATTCTCTCTTCTCTCTCTCTCTCTTCAATCCGTGCCTCATGTCTGATTACGCCTGACTCCAGACATGGCTCGTCTGTGGACAGTCTCCCCCCATCTGGAACGGTCTTGCACTCTTTTATAGACATTCGTCGGTGACTAGGCCGCTCCATCTTGTCGGTTGACGTCCACGCGACCCTTGGTCCCTTCGACACTTCCCAGGAGAATAATTTTATTCAAACTATCAAGAGTTCCCCCTGGAAATATGTCCAAAGAACTGCAGGATTCTTTTCTCCTATGTCCAGTTCCTGGAGGTATATATGTTTGGATAATTTATGTAGCGCCATTTTTGTGAAAATCACCTCAAGGGTGCTGTACAATAAATAAATATCCCAGCACGTCTTGCAGCTACAGAGCGCATGGACAGTAAGAAATCTAGCCCCTATTTACATTTTTTTTTATTTGACAATGGAAGTCTAGTTTAAGTGATAATTAAAAAACGAAATAAAAGTTCGTATATCTCTTTTTGGTGTTAGAGGCTTGTCAGCAGATGGGAAAGAGGGGATATGGAAGGAGGTAGTGAAAAATTCACCACAACACCCAGACCAATTGAGAAGAAAATCTTTCATGGATTATTTTCTTACAACTGGCGGGAATCGAACCCACGACGCCAGTTTCACAGTCAGCCGTCTAACCAACTGCGCCACGACGCCTGTTAATGGTTATACTGTGATTCTTTCAAATCTTTATCAGCCATCTCGGAGCACTTTTGGCAATACCAACACGTCGCCGTTTTTCACCTTCACACCCACCACCATCACTGACGAGAACTATTTGTCGACTCTTTCTAAGTTATGCAACTAGGATAATGGCGCTACGTTATTAGCTCGATCAATGATCATAAGCCTAGTTTTGCTCATTTATTAGAGTCCCAGGCGTGAACTATGTGGAGGTAATTATCCCGCTGAATAAAATTAAGGTTCATTAACCTTCATTAAATTGTGTACGAATAGTACACAATTTCAATTTTTTGATATTTATACGAGGAAAGTTACTAACTATTGTTCTTTAATTAATGTACTTGGTTGCTGCGTGTAACCTATCCACCGCGTAAAAAGAGGTTCCATATTTCATTCTCAAAAATCTTCTCTCGCTGCTATAACAGCAAATCTATTTTATACTATAAATGCTCAATTCAAACGGAGGAAATAGCATTTTTTAAATCCCCAGTGACTTATTCAGAATAATTTTCACATATTTTAAAATAATTATTTAACAACATTATCGAAGATAGTAAATAATTAATAAAATTGTAATTATTGCTTTGGAGATGTTAATTTACTATCAATTGATCTCTATAATAGAAGATTTAAAATTAATAGTCAGTGTGTCTCAATGTAAGTAGTGAAAAAGAACTGATTTGTTATTTTTTGGACAAATTATCTGATAAAGATTAGTTGTGTAATGTTCTGTTTAGGGTAATGGAGTTATCATTATTTCATAGTTTTAATTGTATAGAGCGGTTAGGTTAATGTAATGCCATTTTTATGAATTATTTATTAAGGTTTTAATGAAGGAATGTCAGTTGTTAAACAATATGCACATATTTTGGAATGACATTTTGATGTTTGTGTTTTATTTTCCACACATTCGATGAAATAAATGCGTTTACACTTGATCTTTCTTTTTATTTTTTTATCTGCTTAAGAATATAAAAATGTACCTAAATAAGCATACGCAGAAGTGATGTTTCAAAAAATTAATTAAACCCATCTAAATTATTTGAATATATTCTTAGCATGTTAACAAATTAAATTGTTTTGCTTAAATTTTAAGACAAATTGAATTGAACACCGCATAGAATCACTTTATAAGTTATCCATATTAATAATGTATCATTGGGCCCAATGCCTAATGCGTAGTTCTTACGAGGAAAGAACGACCCTGCCTCGTCCCAGCTTCGGACCTATTTTCCTGATGTGAACAGAAATTTAGAGGACAGTACAATAGACCGAGCCATTGTCCTAGAGGTAGGGCTAGCTATCCCCACTACCCACCACTGCGCGCGGTCGCACTTCCCTCGTGTGAACGTACAGGACAGTGAGACAACTGCTACTTGCTCCGAGCGTGTGTGTGCCTCCCAAGGCCTTTTTTTATGGAATCCGGAAGATAACAATAATAAGCATATATAGTGACCACGACTGCTTATTGATTGCCTAACTTGTAGGAACAAACTCATTCATAACGCGCGTCGTTGCGTGTATCCAAATGGATATGGAAATTTGCAGCGTTCTGTGTTTGTAGTACTGTTGTATTGTCTCACTGTCCTGACCTGCGCAGTCAAGGCTGTTAACAGAGCCAGCAGGACAGGACACGACATTAATGTCCTGTCTATCATATCGTCCTCGTGTAGACTGCCTAAGTCGTGAATTTGGCCAGTTTTACCTGCACCTGAACTACTGATTTAACCTTTTTGTTATTTTTATTTATTTGATTTAACTGCATAATAATATGTATAACAATTTGAATAGGTTTATACGAGTAGTTTAGCTTCAAATCTTAAATATCTTTATTTTATTTTATTTTATTTTTATTTTATTAGGGAAATCAACAGTTCTACATACATATTTTTAGTAAACAAACAGATATAGTGTATAAACTCAGAACCAATAACAGATTTCCACATAGTATACAAAGTTAGTAAAGAATATATATATTACATATCAAATAAATACATACAATTTATACATATAAAAATGTTATTTTCAAGTACTCAATAATCAAAGATTTTTTAAATATTAATTTTAAGAACATTAAGTTACTGTAAATTGGGCGGGATAAGGACAAAAATGCTGATTATAAAAATAAAAGTCAAAGAACTCCTCCAATAAAATTTTCATAACTCAAAAAAGGGGTATTTCCAGTAAGAGCACGAAAACTTAAATAATATGTTATCTTAAATCAACCTTTTTTTCAACACTTAGCCATGTCAAATACATTTATATGCATTCCGATTTTTCTCAAAAAATTCAAAATTTTTCAAAAAAAAACTTGATTGTGAAAATAATTCTGTTTGAGAATGGCATAAAGCCGTGTAGCGGTCAAATCATAAAGCTAGAATCGTCCGGCTGCATCCAAACCCTGTCACTTCAATATATACTCTATACTTGTCTGTAAAATAAAAGTCACAGTTTCAAAACGTAATACAATTTTATTAAACCCGGATTTTTGAAATTTGAAGACCCTGAAATGAACATACTTTGAGTAATTAGATTATTACTTTATTCTAATACATATTTACAAGTGACGATTACATTTATTGAGGCTTTGGAAAATACTGACAAGTGAACACTATTACTAATTTATTATAATATAACCCATATATTATTATTTATAACCTAAATATTAAATATTATTTATCATTGAAGAAAAACATGTTTTGTAATATATTGTAATGTAAATCATGGTGGACATTTTGTATGCTGTCAGGTAAGTAAAAATGCAAGTTTATAAGAAAGAAGCCTATTTTTTAAAACATCAAATTTCAATTATACCACTAAAGGCGGCTACACATGAAGCGATATATCACAGCGATTTGCGCAGGTTTATCAATCGTGTGTATGATAAATCGTTGCAGATTATCTTGTTTGCACAATCCAACGGTGGCAGGTGTGTTTTCTGTTTGATAAATCATTGTCGATTACGTTTGTGCACTTTTATCGTACCGTGTGGATGGTGGCGTTGGACGATCGCTTAGTTCATCGAGGAGCTTGCTGTTGGTGGATGCGTCCACGCGCATTAGGCCACGTTTCAACAAGAAAGAAACAGACGCGAAAATCACCTTTGAAAAATGAAATCAAAGTCGTAATAAAAAAGATGCCACTTACAACAAGCTGGTTAAAAAATACAGACATCGATCGAAATGCCAATTAGGGAGGTAGTGTTTAAGAATTTTTTTATCTTTAAGCACATAAATTAATCCAAAAATCGAAAGTGCGTCATTATCTTCAATTGTGGATGACATGTTTCTCGTGCGAGCTTTTGCAGAGAGCAGACGATCGACAGATATATCGGTTGTGTGTGGAGACTCTAGAGGCATTTGATTCAACTAAATCAAATGCCTCTAGAGTCTCAGTTGTGTGCAGTTTGAAATCGTTACGATATATCATTACGTGTATATTCGTATATTTAACATCTGAAAAAAGATAACTCATTCTAAATTATTAAAGGTATTGAAAAAATCATCACAGTTCAATGGATTCAAAAACCTCAAAAAGTTGATTTTTTCACTTCACATAATTTGTCTATGACTTTTCTGTATATGCAAATTTACAATTTTAGCAGTGTTTTCAAACGATTTTCACAGAAAACTCTCAATTTAAATAAAGCGATTTGAATAATTATTAATATTTTAACATAGATAAAAAATAAGCAAACATGCTCCACAAGATATGATAATTGTTATCTCATTAATTAATTAATTAGGGGATTAATTCTGCATATATTATCCTACAATTTTGAGATTACAAACAGGAATTGGTGCTAAATGTTTGGCAAAATCTTATCCTTAATTGTGCAATATTGTATAAAAGTGTATAACTATTATTAAATGTTAAAGAAATACTTTATTTTGATCATATAATATATTCATGTATATAATGTCAGTAAACATTATAAAGAGATTAACTTAGACACAATCTTTTTTTAATTGGTTATAAAAAATCACAAGATATTTTATATACTTTCCAGGTATATTTCATTTATTTAAATATGAGAAAAAAGTTACAAATTGTCGGCCTTACTAGTAAAACTCGTAAATCCCAAACCTACTTTTGTTCAGGGGAGAGTGAAACCACTTCAGTAGCGTTTTGTGGTGAAGTGTTTTTTTAAGTTTTACACACATGTGTAGATTATTTGATCCCAACAAAAATTACAAAATACAATTTTTGACCATTTATGGACTTACGAGTTTTACAAATTAGGGTGACAATATTATGAAATAAAAAATTCAAAAGAACAACTTTAAACAAAAAGAGTTCTTTTGACATTTGCAGCTTTTCTTGGTCCAAAAATTGGGGAATTTTTTCATGAGATATGACAACAATACATTACAATTTTAGTTACAAATAAAATTTCTAGAATTCATCTTGTGATAATTTTTAAAACAATTATATTTTGTACTTAAGTTCATAGTCTTCAGACAATCTCACGCAATATAGAGTAAAATCAACTCTTTTTGAGCAGTTTTTTAAAGAATCAATCAAAATTGCCTAAACATGATTTAACCGGTGCTTATTCAAAAACGTTAATTGACTAAACAAATATTTCTACAAAGTTGAACATAATCTAAAGTCTATCAAGTAAGTAGATATTACATTAGCAAAAAAAACATTTTAAACAGAATATAAACCACTCTATTATTCAAATCTTATTTTTTTTTCCGTTTTATTATTGAATTATGTATACATGTAAAATGGAAAATATATAAATATGCAAAGAAATTATAAATAATATTTTTTTCAAATTATTATTTTTATACCTGCAAATAATTTTGGCCTACATTATCTCTATCATTATCGAGATTTCAATTGAGTATACAATTTTTGAGCACAAATATTGTTCAATTGTTCACAATTAATACTTCAATAAATTTGAGATTATTTAAAAGTCACTTTGCCACCTTCAGTTTTAAAAAAATACATAATTACAATACAAACATAATTGCAGACTTCAAACTTCAGTAGATATTTATCTCAAAGATTGGTTGAGTTAAAGAATTGAGTGAAAAAGTTTTTGTATCAATTTGCTTCAGACTGATCTGTAACTGGATAAAATATGTAAGATGACAATAATTGTGGACCATTTTCACAAAGCGAAATATCTAGAAAGTAAAAAAATTACTACTAGGATTAAAAAAAAAAAACAAGATACTTTTAATAAAAATTTTACATCCTAGTTCATATACTGGAAAATTAATAATATAGAATTAGTGGAACTGTTCATTAAAAAAATCTGAATTGTCCGAATTTTCAGAAAAACGATATATCTACATATTTTGTGATAGGAATGTATAGAAAAGTTGATTTGTGTTAACATGAGTTTACTTTTGCGTAAAATCAGTATTAACTGTTTTTTTGTTTTATTTCCATACCTCGGAAGCACACGGATGCAAATCCAAACGTCAAATGTTCAACAATAACCTGAAGAATCTACTTTCTCTAAGTAATTTCTAATAATTCAGAACATTAATTTGTATTTTCAGTATCTTGATACTTTGGTTCTTTCATTATAAGACTTACATTTCTTTAAAATCAATGGACATGATCATAAACTGGATACGAAAATCGAAATGTCATTTCATCAAATTCTGGATTTGCATCCGTCTGCCTCTGAGGTACAGATTTTATATGCCTACATATACCTATGTATAGCAGGGGAGAATCGTCCAAATAAGCGATTATGCACAGCTTACCATTATATTTTAATTTCGATAGTAACTATGTAAATGGGAAAATAAATAAAATAATTGTTCTTTATTATAAATCACTGCCACCGTTTAATATCTTCCAACAAAAAACTCTCAAAAGTGCGCCCAGCGCCCAGCCCGTTCTCAGTGAACGATGAAACTAGACGATTACCTCAGATTATTCCTCCATGTGAAAAAGTACATTATATTTTACATCTCTAACCCAGTTGTGGTTTATTCGTACTACAAATATTATTTGAAGATTCTCTATTTGGAAACTAGAATTTCGAACATTATTTTTATTTGATATGATACCGTTGACATATTATGTATCACATAGAACATGCGGCTCGGCAAGGGATCGGCCAGTGCTCAGTGTTGATATTTCAATCATAATGGAAATATACCTATCTAGGTATTTCATCATTGTGGTATTTTTTAATAAACTTTTGTACAAGAGTTGTATAAAATATTGTAGATTAAAGCTGCGCTTATCGCTAAGTTAACAAAAATGTTGTTTGAGTAATTTTCACAGAACCACGGAAAAAATAGCCATTTATAAATGTATTACTTATATGGTACAAATTAACAATATTTTTTTGTAGATTACCTATAAAAAAAAATCACCGCTCAACACTGATGTATAGGTATGTTATTTCTGTTGCTGCAATTTCGCACATATATCGTTTTCCTAAAATTGTATTTCACCAATTGATAGATCTCATATAGAAAACCCAATTTCTGTAAAAAAACGCATATTATTTTTTGTAGATATTTGTGAAAATGGTCCTCAATTATTGTCAAATAATAATGACTAATTAAGATTTAGATATTTACATATTTTTTTCTGCTGGAAACACTTGTATTTTCAGACAAATGAGAAAAGAGTACATATCAAATTTGTGCATATTAGAATAAAAAATAGTAAACTTTATTTGGTAGTATTTTGTGCGGAGATTTCTCTGTAATTTAGTTCTTTATACAGTTTAAAGAATTTGACATTTTCTTTAAATTTGACAGTTTTGGTCAGATTGTTTTTGTAAATGGTCATAAATACAAGAATTTATATGGAAAAATGGGGTTCATGGTTTGAAAAACATTGTTCATATTGACATAAATTTGTACATTTACATTTTATGTAATCAAAATAATCTACGATTCTTAAAGGAGATTTGACTAATTTGCATAAATATGGTTAATTTTATACCCCTAAAATTGTTATTCTCAATTTATGCGTTGATTTTATGCTTATATAGATTTATATATCTGTTATCAGAATGTGTAGAGTTTAAAATACCACAGTAAATATTTTTAATGTTTTATAATGAGTCAAATTATATAACGACAAATTGACAACATATCACATTATATAACAATGTCCCATGTCTATATAATTAACTTTTAACAAGAGTAAAAAAAAAAATGCCTTTCATAATCGGTAATAAGAAAACTCAGTGGTTTTTTTATAAAAAAGATTTGTTAATTGGAATATTAAACTAAGCCAGAAAAAAAATGTATGTATATATTATCAACGCTTAAAAATAAACATAAATTTGATCATTGCTCATATTATAATAACATGTTATTTAAAAACAAAAAATAACATTTTTAGAATATTCCACAAAAAACAAAATAAACAAACCACTATGCCATTTTCCGTCCGGGTAGACAGCGAGGATAGAATGCCACTTTAGTCTATCTTTGCATACAGACCTCGCTTCCTCTACATTCATATAACCTGCCATACACACTAGAAGCGGTAAAAAAAATTAAACAGTTTTTCTCTTGAAACTGCTAAAACAGTTTCACAAAAAATTAAACTGTCACTGTAAATAAATTAAACTACTTTTGCGTAACATTCACCAGTTAATATGTTGATATTAACAGCTCCCTAAGGGGTTGAATCCAGTTCTTGTCTACAAAAATTTGGACAAAAAAAGAACAATTAAAGTACCATGGGCGAAACCAGGCAAAAAAAAAAATTTAAACAGTTTCACATATCCTGACTAGTTTTTTTTACAAGTAACTGTTTCAGGAGCTGATTGTACCAAATTTTTTACCAACGCTGCTAAACACCGTTCACAGAACAGTTTAATTCGTGACACAGTTACTGGTACTTCTTTTAAATAACTGAAACGCCCATCTAATTACAATTAACACAACGATTATTCCAACTTTCGACACGTCCATCCTCGAGTATTTGTTGAATTCGGTCTTGCAGGTCTTCCTTGATTTCTGCATCCATCAACATTCGCACCGTAAATCTTTTTAGGCATTTGTGCATGTGTCATAAGAATTGCTCAATTATGTAAGACAGGTGCACAAATGTCGAGATCGAACAAGTATTATTGACAAAATCAAGAAAGGAGTTCTGCGTTGGTTTGGACATACAGAGCAAATATTCCATGAAAACGTTTGAATAAATGCTTGGCACGTATTGTAATGACAAAATAATTTGTTTACTAGAAAGTTTTACTTCAATTTAGTACTGCAAGAATAACTTTTGTAAAGTGTAAAGTGTTTTACAACATGTAATAATAAAATATTTAAGTTAAAAAATTACCACCAGCAAATGAGGCCCTTAGTATCAAAGATGGCCAAACGCTAAAAATAGTATCAAAAGCGGCCAACAGCAAATTTAATACTTAATAAAAATAGCGTTTCTTGTTATGTTAATTTTTAGGTTAATAAGCAATTGCTTAAAGTGTTAATGGCACCAAATATCATCAAATAAAAAATATTTTTAGTAAATATTTAAATTGCTATTGCAGATTTATGTCATTTTCTCCAAAATAGGTATGGGATTGTTTGACCATCTTTGATACTGAGGGCCTCAAATATCCAAACAAAAACTAGAATATTTTGTATAGCTAAATTAAATTAAAACATAACCCTATTAGAAATAAATTGGTCAAAAATAATATTGTCAGCAGAAATTTTAAATGCTATAATGAAAAAAGTACAAATCGCTCAGAGAGGAAAAAATAATAAAAATAAATTGTGTTTGTTGTTAATAAATTAACCCTTCTTTGTCTTAAATGAACTATTTTTTAACTGAAAAATTCACCACAGTTTATTTCATTGTAGCAGACAACATACTGAAGAACATATATTTCGGGGATAAAATACAGTAAACGCAACCATCAGATTCGATTCCCGACACGGTTGAAATGAAATATTTATTTTAAAGGGTGTTTTTACACTAGAATATTTCATAGTCCCTGGACTCACGGGGACCTGTCGCAATAGATCTTCACAGGTCGCAGTGACGTGAGGAGCTTGAATAGCACTGACCCCCACCTCTAAGAATAAGAATAAGAATAGTCCCTGGACTGGTACCTGAAACGTAAGGCTGATCATCTTATCTTCATGTAACAAAAATGATCAAGATACACTGCGATTGGTGTACCAATTCAGTGCCCTATGCACTATTGGGTGATGATGATGAAACCCAACCATATTTACTTAAAAACAGTAGTGAGAATAGTGTTCCGTGACAATGTCCACTGTTACCCAAGCTCGCACAGGGGTTAATTGACAATATTTTTAGTACGTCCAAACGTTTGTATACAAAGGTTGTCAAATATTAAGACAATCAACCCTTTATAGGACACATAAGTTATGTTGATTTACATCTTGCAAACCTAAAAAAGTATGTTCTTTTTAAGATAATAAACTTATTTCATTTAAAAAAGCCGAGTGGAAGACTGATTTATCAGTGTACGTCATAACGATACTCTTGTGACATGAGACTTATTATAAATACAAAATATTAGAAAATAAACACCTCAATTCTGGTGGTATATTTACAAACCACTTTGTCATATAAATAGTAAAACCATCTAGTATAAGTTCTCGCGTTGCTAAGTAGGTGAAATAATTCAGCCTCAAATAACTCTAATCCACATCGATAAAGGTTTTGGCTCTTTTAGGTTTTTGTTTTTTTATCTGTGTTTTACATAGTGTAATATAGTGAGTATTCCTCTGTTATCTGGTCTCCATATTATGATGTTCACATCAAAAATATTGAATCAGTTCAACATCGATTTTTAAGAAAGATAGGCTGGAGGTTGGGCTTATCCAGAGACCAGTATATGTATAATGAGTTAGAAACTAGCTTAAATATATCTTCTCTTCGAGACCGTCGAAATAAATCCGACCTTCTAGTCCTATTTAAAATTCTCAACTCACTCTTTGATGCGCCTGAACTACTGAGCTCGATAAAATTAAATATCCCAACTAGAAACCTCAAAAAAAACTTACTCTTTCATACCGATAACCATAGAACTAACTATGGTTTTCATTACCCTATGCCCAGAGTTCTTAAGTCTGCCAACAAACATACCAGTCTTTATTTCTTTGATAACAAGTTGTCTTCTTTCAAACGATCACTGAATCAAATTAAAATATAAACACCTCTCTCCCGCTTCCACTCCCACCAAGTCTACTATATACCATTGTGTCTTACTACTTTTCTTTATAATAATTTTCTACGTATAATTATGTCCTTAAAAATGCCCATTGGGCGTTGATATGTTTATTTTGTTGTATATTTTTGTAAAATACTGATAAAATAACGGGTTGAATAAACTTCCAGATAATATATTCAATATATTACCATTAAATATTTTTATTTTCAATTATCTGCAACTAATAAATACTGTTTGAATCTCTAAAATAACCAAATAAATCTAAGTAAATCCTTGAAAATAGGGAGAGAAAAAAAATATTCTAGCACTAGGTATTCCTCCCATTTTGACACTAGCCCCGCGGTCCAGCTTATTTCAAAACGTTTTGTACTTTACAATAATTTTTCTTTTTTTTCCTTGAACGATTTACACTTTGTCCCTAACAGCCTTTGGAATTTCTGCTAGAAATATGTTACGGTTAAATACAAACATATTTATACGTAAGGAGCAAACATTTAAAACGTGATTTGTCACATAAATATAGAGCTTGAAAAATGAAAAAAAACTTGTTTTTAACAGCACTATTCGTTTGAATATATTTTATATAGGAAAAAATGTGTTTTGAATGAAGTGTGTGTTTTCTCGTAGATATGAATCATAAAATTTGAAATAAACCAATTTTTTTTCAAATTTGAACAAATCATTTTTTGAATGTTTGCTCCTCATGTATTAGACATTAGAAATGACATCATATGGAATAGAAAAAAAACATATAAAATAATTTGTTAGAGTATCGATATGTTTCAGTGTGTGGTTGTTTCATACAGTTAATGGATCAAAATAAATCATTAAAAATAATTTGCTAAAAATTAAGTCTGGTAGAAATTGAATAAAATGTTTTCATAGACAATTAAGAAGTTCTGCATTTTTTTTATTTGTCAATAAACTATCAAACTAGGCCAAATTTTTATGTATCGTATATGATTGTTTAAAGTTATGTATTTTTTTTTAATTTAGATAATTACACCGCCCGTCAGTTTATTATAAGTAAATAAGTTAAGAACAATAAAATAAGTTAAGAACAATAAAAATATTTAAAGATATTATTCAATTCAAAGTGCATAAGTCTTTCAAAGAATGTATTTCAAACTATGCGAGATTTTTTTCAATGACTTATATACATCGACCTACATGCCCTATAAAGAATAAAATATTTTAAAAAGAAGTGACACGAAAACATACCCATAGTTACCAAGTTTGTTTATTTACACCAGGGCTACATTCCACGAGAATGCATATCCTACAAAAACTGGGAGGATACACATTTTCACAATATAAAAAAGTTTTTATTGAATGTTTCCAAACAAACTTAAATTCCTTTAACCCATTTATTTATTTTTTTCGGATTTCTAAAATAATATTAACTCACATTTATTATATTTTTAAAACTGTATTCCTACCAGTGCACCCCTGTTAGAAAAAAGAGCGTCGTTTTTGTGCTGTTAGGCGTAATTTGACAATTAAAATAAATAATTCTTCTATTTGGATATGAATTATTAAAAGCTTTGTCAATCACTTATAAACAAATACTTCCCAATGAAAGTAACACCATTATTTTAACAACGTTTATCCGAACGGATTGTGCACATTTTCACGACACAAGCAGGTATTTTGATTTCGATTCTAAATGTCAAGCTCACATCACACCCGGCTGGCGGTCAAAGAACAACTAAATTCTCAAGCCTGGGTGTTCTGTGATGTAATTCACCACTGTAATTGGGCCTCCTGGCCTGTTGTGGTGCAAAAGTAAAATAAAATAAAAAAATAAAAATAAAAATAAAAAAATAAATAAATATGCGTTGGGCATCAATATCATATATCATCATTTTTGAGGGCTCAGAGCTATAATAGGTCGATGCTTACATATAAACATGGTTTTCTAATATCAAATTAAAAGTGAAATATAAAAAATATTATATATGTAATGCAAAATAATATACTATTCTTCTATAATTAAACTTTGTGTAAAATGGGTGAAAATAAACAAGTGCACACAATAACAAATAAAATAATACTATAAATTATTAATTAAGTAGATGTTTTTAAATTCTTTTTGAGTCTTTTGTTTAACAATATTTTTTCAAATATTTCAAAATTTTAAAACTACATTCTTAAATTTTAAATAAGTACCCTTTCAAAGAATCCCATAAAACAAAGTAATTTTTACTTTTCCTTTAAAAATATTCATAAAAAGCAAAATAAAATTAATCAGATGACTAGCAAGTTTGCACCAAATAAAAAATAAATATATTCAAAAAGCGTTCAAAGAACACCAAACACAAAAAAATAGATTATTTAAGAATCATTTTTTAATTAGTATTTTGTCAGATTATCGCCAAAAGTTAAGAAATGGCATCAAAAATGAGACTCTCTTGCGATAAAAATAAGTTTTGAATAACTCCCTAGGGCAGTTATGGGTGGGTAACCTATGACACGCCGAGACACTTTGGGTGACACGCATCGTTTACGGATGATCTGCGTAATTTTGTGAGACCTTATTCCTGGCATTGGATAATATTAAAACAAATGAAAGAAAGACTGATGAAGTTTGTGGCGCTAGCATGCGTTAAATATGAACAAAATACACTAAAAGTCTATAATGTAAATAATTATTTGTTTTTGCTTTTATTTAATAATAAATAAATAGTTCAAAAACAAAACTCTTTAATTTACTAGTGCTGCAAAAATTATCAATATTCCTAGATGTGACACGGCACCAGCGTTGCCAACCTCCATCAAGCAAAAATCGGTAGATTCATTATCAGCCCAAATATCGTGGTACCAACTTCTGGATTCATTATCCCCCTCAAAGACATTTGGATTTATTGTCTAGCGAAAACCCGTGAGCGGAAACAGCTATTATCATGAAAGTTTAACAATCGATAAAAATTTCAAGTAAAACAATAATTTAAAATTTACTTTATAATATGTACGTAGACATGTTTAAAAATCGGTAAAATTTCAATCGAATTCAATTCAATAGATCAAGCCAGGTTTTTTTTTAGAATTTTGACATGCCGAACTAAAAAGGTTTACCCATCGCTGCGCTAGGGGATGAAATCCAGTACGTGTCTATAAACATTTGGAATTCAAACTCAAAATATTATAAACACTAATTTGCAATAGTTCTATCTAATGTACTCCTCAATCAAAGATTTTTTTTTAAAGATATATTTTTAAAACGAGTTGTGCTAAAAAAAATCACAGTATTTATAAAAACCAATTTGATTCTCGGCGGTGTAAAAACATTGCGGGTTGTGCATTCTAGTCCCTCGTGCAGTAGCAATACTTGCGGAGCTGCGGTTGGTCGTTGTATATGCAGCGGGCCTGCTCTCCGTACTTGTTTATTCGCGAAACGTCCGACAGTTTGACAGTGAAGGACTGCTGGTCTATATTGTGCGATAGGCTGGCTTCGAATAAAGAAGCTCCTGGCATCAGTCTCACCTGCATCAGTGATTATTGAAATATTTATTATTTGTCATTTTCACAGCACAATTTTTTTTTATATGAGGGATCAAATAAAAACCTTAAGATTGTAGTAAAATTCCAAATCGTTTCATGGTTGATTTCATACATATATATTACTGGAGTTTCATAGAATGACTGCTCCATTATTAATATGAGGCGTGTTAAAACAAAGAAGGCAACAAAAAAATACTATTGACAAATGAAAAGGTTTTGAACCATAAATGGCAGACTCCTTTACGTTACAGAAGAAAAACCAAACCAAAACCATAATTAATTTAAAAAAGGTCAACAATTTACCGAATAATGCAATAAAATATGCACAGAGAATAACTTTATTAAGTTAGTTCATAACATCTTACGAACTAATATAAAATTTGAATAACATTACAATTTTTTTATCAAAATTTCTCAATAACATATTTTTTCAAATTAATTTTAAATATTTCAATCTTTTTCAATCTCCTTTATTTCTTCAGGTAACTCATTGTACAGCTTCAATCCCTTGTACAATGAGTTTTGAGATTCTGTTTTTCTCCTCATTGGTAATCTTATCTTTTTTTTAATTCCTTGTTTCATATGTATGACATTGTTGGTTAAAATTTATTATTGTATTTATTTTATTCATCCCCTTAATTACTTTATGTATAAAAATTGCTACATTATATTTAATTTGTTGCTTTACTGTGAGCAAGCCAATTTCTTTGTGCATTATTTCTACATTAGAATAGATATTTCTTTTGAGTATAATCCTCATCGCCTTATTTTAAAGAATTTGAAGAATTTCTCCTTCATTACATAAAAAAAAATGGAAGAACAGTAATTTATGTGTGAACTGTTTGTTTTATGTATAAGAACACTACTCTTTATATCTATTACATTTCGCAATCTTCCTATTAATATATATATTTTTTTTTTGTTACATATTGAGAATGTGTTTTGAAATTCAAATATCTATCCAAGTACACCCCAAGATACTTTATTTCGTCCACGGAATTTATTTACTTTACTCACTGAAATAAAAAATTATCCTTGCAGTCTGGGAAAAGTAATTCATTTATTGCATACTACTCAACTCACAACACAGAATATATGCCACTGGAATGAGAAAAATCCTTAAAAAATGCATCAAACCCACGTAATAGCCTGGAGACCACTGTTTAGTGCGTAATTTCCGGTCACAAACGATATTACACAATGGTGTATAACTTTTTTATGCCGGAGCTATAGAAACATAATAATTACAATAACATAACTCATTTTCAGCGGGATAGAGCTACAGAATACACCACTAAAGCATTAATGAATAAGTTAATAAGTTGCTTTGGTCACATGAACTGGCTCCCAAGATCACCTGATCTTACCCCGTGCGATTTTTTCTAATACGACTTAATTTGCCTTCCACAGAAGTGCCCTATTAGAAAATATCTGACGTCCAGATCTCTGCAAGCGAGTTTTTGCCAATATGAGGACTCGATTGCAAGAGTGTTGGCAAACAAAACGGAGAACATCTGGGTCATGTTATTTTCAAAACATAAATCCGCATTATTTTTGATTATGAAAATAAACGAATTACATTTTATATATTATTATTAAGTCTAAGATTATTATAATTTAGTTTTGTTAGAATTAACATTTGGCAATATGTTTTACTTTTAAGAACGTAGTAATAAGATAGTGTAGAAAAGGAACTACTAGCTATATGAGAGAAAGAGACTCGAAGAGGCATTCTATAAAACCACCGCAGCCAGCCCTTAGAATCAGGCAGTCGTAAAAATGAGTCAGATAACGGGAGTAGTAAAGTGAACGGGAGTCAAAGTCCAAGTGAGTCGAGTCTACGCGACTGTATCCTCGGACGCGAAGACGATATGGCCAGGCAGCGCTGCAAGCCTCGTAGAAATTCGACTGGTTTACGAGGGTTATCTGAGGCCGCCTTCCAGCCGCGAAGGTCCCTCCACATCCAGGACAT